>NC_065909.1:10295000-10350283 GCF_905147045.1 Nymphalis io | reverse complement strand
TACCTACCTACCTACCTACCTACCTACCTACCCTACCTACCTACCTACCTACCTACCTACCTACCTACCTACCTACCTACCTACCTACCTACCTACCTACCTACCTACCTACCTACCTACCTACCTACCTACCTACCTACCTACCTACCTACCTACCTACCTACCTAACCTACCTACCTACCTACCTACCTACCTACCTACCTACCTACCTACCTACCTACCTACCTACCTACCTACCTACCTACCTACCTACCTACCTACCTACCTACCTACCTACCTACCTACCTACCTACCTACCTACCTACCTACCTACCTACCTACCTACCTACCTACCTACCTACCTACCTACCTACCTACCTACCTACCTACCTACCTACCTACCTACCTACCTACCTACCTACCTACCTACCTACCTACCTACCTACCTACCTACCTACCTACCTACCTACCTACCTACCTACCTACCTACCTACCTACCTACCTACCTACCTACCTACCTACCTACCTACCTACCTACCTACCTACCTACCTACCTACCTACCTACCTACCTACCTACCTACCTACCTACCTACCTACCTACCTACCTACCTACCTACCTACCTACCTACCTACCTACCTACCTACCTACCTACCTACCTACCTACCTACCTACCTACCTACCTACCGTGGGCATTAAAACTTTACTGTCGTAAAGAAAAAAAAAAAAAAAAAAAAAAAAAAAATTTTTTTTTGTCACAAGATGTCATGTGGAACAGACACTTCTATTAATCTATGAAGTCACATTTACTTATTTTTTTTTATTTTTTTTTTTTTTTTTTTATTTATTTGGGAAACATACAGCATAATATAATACATAAAATTTAGTAACAAAATAAATTTCACTTAAGCCAACAAAGTTTCCACTTATACAAACAAACATGGAGTGAACCTAACGATAACAAGTTATTTAACAATTTATTAAGATATATGAATAAAGTATTAAAAATAATTTAAAACAGAAAAAAAAAAAAACGATAAGTATATTACTGACAAATACTGTTTTTTAGAGCTTCTTTGAACTTAAATAAATTTTCGTTAAATATATCTATACTAGTGTAGCGTTTATTATGATTGTCACATGCTCTTACTAAAAAGCGATTTTTAGCATAGTTCGTTCTACACATTGGGACATAAAAGGTATGTTTTGAACGGGCAATGGAATGTGAGCACTTGATATAAATGTTGTTGACTAAGTACATTGAATCGACAAAATTATTTACAATTTTGTAAAGAAAAACCTGATCTTTGCATTCCCTGCGTTTCTCAAGCGACAAAATATTAAGCTTATTAATAGCATTGGACCCAAATTTACGCGTTAATCTTCTAATAAATTTATTCTGAACATTTTCGATAGCCATAACATACTTAGAGTATTGTGGATTCCAAACCGTTGAAGCGAATTCCAAATTAGATCTTACATACGAGTTATACAACACATTATATGTATTGATATGCTTAAAGTCTCTTCCCTGGCGAAATATGAAACCCATCATACTGTAAGCTTTTGCGATAATTTTATTCACATGCCTGTCAAATAATAAATTAGAATCTAGAAGCACTCCTAGGTCCCTAACCTCGGTTACCCTCTTAATTAAATGATTGGAAATTGTGTAATCAAATAAAATTGGATTTTTTTTTCTAGAAAATGTTATTACATTGCATTTTTCAAAGTTAAGATGTAGGCCATTAGATGAACAATACTTTTAATATTATTTATATTATATTGTTATTAAATTTATATTGTTATAATATTATTAAAATTACTTTTTAAATACATTAATAAAAAAAAAAAAAAAGTAAGTTAAAAGTTATAATTTTTTTTTTTTTTTTTTTATTATTTAATGTTATTTGCAGCCGCTAACGATAACAAAAGTCGAGATGGCCCAGTGGTAAGAACGCGTGAATCTTAACCGATGAACGTGGGTTCAAACCCGGGCAAGCACCTCTGAATTTTCATGTGCTTAATTTCTGTTTATAATTCATCTCGTGCTTTTCGGTGAAGGAAAACATCGTGAGGAAACCTGCATGTGTCTAATTTCATCAAAATTCTGCCACATGTGTATTCCACCAACCCGCATTGGAGCAGCGTGGTGGAATAAGCTCCAAACCTTCTCCTCAAATAGGGAGAGGAGGTCTTAGCCCAGCAGTGGGACATTTACAGGCTGTTACTCAACGATAACAAACTATCAATAATGTCTTTAATGTAAATCTCTTTTAGAAAATCAATGTTAGGTTACTTTACGGTTGTTTATTACTTAAAGTAAGAATAAGTTAAATTAAAATTTAATAACTTAAATTACGCTAAAGCACCTAGCTTTAATAGCAAAACAACTACTTTCCGCCAGGGTTCGTCTCGCGTTTTTAGTTTTCCTTTGTATACATTTTCATACATTACCAACTGGTAATGGAAAGAAGCAGAGAGCGTCGTCAATACTAATATAATATTAAATGTGCAACTGTGCCGAGCTGTGTGTGTATGTACAAAAAGTATGTAAGGCGTTGTTCTTTATGTGCAAAAAGTATACAATTCATTATTCCTTATGTACAAATTGTATATAAGGCATTTTTTTTTCCTCTTAAACAAAAATTATAAAATGCATTATTCCTAATGTACATATATTATATAAGGCTTTATGCCTTATGTAGAATAAGTATGATCGGCTGAGCTGAGCTGAGCCGAGCTGTACAAATTTTATATAAGGCATTAAATAAGCGTAAATAAACCTTACTCAGAGGTAGCTTTGTGGTCTGTCATTGTCTATCTTATAGTCCTCGTGAATAAGTATTGCACATCGACCTTTGAAAAGAGACAATTAGCTAATTTCGGCTTCGTAGAGCGTTATCTGTGTCGCACACTACCTATGAGACGTTTCTCAGTCATTTTTTAACTGACGATAACCAGCAAACCTTAAAAAGACCCGCCAATTCAAACACCATTTCATTCAAACATGAAATTCCAGTTGACTCAAAATTGACGAAAACCCAGATTTACGATTTTATATATTATCACTAGGAGAGGTTTAGGTGAAAATTACATTAGTATTGATGATAATTTTTATTCAAGTGAATTAGAATGTAATTAAAACAATATTGAGACATAATCTAAAGAAATAAAAAAGTGTAATAAAATAATTAAAAAAAAAATGTCAAACAATAAGAGAAAATCCAATAACAAACAACAGTTTAAAAAAATATATAAATATCAGATTAAAGTATTACTTTACATGTACACAAAAAGCATTGATTCACTTATCAAATGGATCAAATTACCAAAGAGTCAAGTGTATTAGACTTAATTAAACCAAAACTATAAATTGTTATAATGTTTTAATTCATATTAGAGCAGGAACCTCATAATTAAATCTTTAAAAGTTGGTATCAAAGTTTAATCTTTGAATATAAAATAACAAAATTTACTATTTGAACGAAATTAACAATATTTTAACGTGAATCGAATTACTTAAACATGACATTGAATGAGATTTTTTTTTTTTTTTTTTAATATAATATAAAGATAATAAAAGTGTAATTTAATCATGCTCAGTTCCAACACAGCGGTGATATTAAATATGTATAAACTACATACCAAAGTCCAGTAATCTTAAATACTCTTTAAAGCGTTCAAAAATCCATGAAGACATCTTGACAATATATATTCCTTAAATAATCTTTAAAATAATTCTTAAGAGTAAAAATCCAAATTAAGCCTTTAAAATGTTATCTAAATAAAAAAAATTGAAACATTGAAAACAGCCATTGATAAGAATAGTAGAATAAAATTAAAGAAAATAATCCACAATAGTGTAACCATTGAAAATAATGGTTGAAAATAAGAAACAATTCCAGTTAGAATCCAATTACGTTTTTATTACTATGATTTTTATAATTCAAAAGACTTACCCAGACTATCCCAGTTATTTTTCCAAAAATAACAAAATGCTTCATGGTAAATATTTTAAGAATTCCCCTATAAAGAACCACAATCGATGTTACGAACCAGATCAATTAAAATTAAGTTCAAATTTCTAAGAAAGTTTTAAAACTTACGAGTTGAACATGAATATTAACACATACCCATAATACCAAATATTGTTACTTCAAAATACCAAATATTGTTCACGATACGAACACTTGAACAATATTAAGAGTTTTAAATAAAATAGATAACATTACGAGTCATAAACCGAAAGGAAAGTGAATCCCTAGACAAATGTCAACGATCATCTCAAAGATAGTAAATCATAATATTTTTATCAGGTCAAGAATGCATAACGCATAATTCAATTGCATAAGTCAATGTTTATTTAAGTTTTTTTTTTTTATTGAAGCTAGAAATTCAAATTAGATATTCGTCGTTTTTATTTTAAACAAATGTAACTGTAACGACAATGTAAGCCACATTACGTTACAATTTACTATAAACTTCGTTGCAAATATTATTATTATTTTTATTAAAAACACTTTTTTTTAATAATTTTCCAGCATATTTGTAAATACGGCACACGGCAGCGATTTGTGTGTTTGCTTTGGCTGATAATAAGTATGCTTATTCTTAAGCTATATCCTTATGCTTAATAAAATCTGAGTTGTACTCACACAGTGAATCCACACCTTGCCTCGACGTTACGCAGAAAGTAAATCCTCGAATTCCCGTTCACCACTCTAGCAACCATCGCCTGCGGCGCTCAGCGACGGCTATTCTCTCAAGATGGCCGTCACTCAGTTAAAACACTCAATTTTAAATAATGAATTTAAGTTAACAGTTTTAACGCAACATCATTTTAACTTATTAAATTATAAAACAATTTTTAAGAATTATTTAAACATTACTTAGAATTTTACAATGTAAAACTAATAATAAAACATTTAAAAAACTGCAGTCACTTAATTAGTACACTCACTTTAAAATAATGAAATTAAAGTTAACAATTTTATTGCAACACAATTTTAATTTATTAAATTATGAAACAGTTTTGAAGAATTATTAAAACACTGCTTAGAATTTTAGAATATAAAATTAATAACAAAAACATTTTAAAACGGCAAACAAATTTAGCACGCTGAGCGTAAAAATGAAAACTATTTCTTTTGATGTTACAGAAATTCATAAACAAAAATAACCATTGTTACTTATAAATTGTAAGTTTAATTGTAGCAATTTTTTTGTTAATTTAGAACGTAAAATTAATAAGCAAAACATCTTATAATAAACACCGTTATTGTTAACGGAACTTGCCGTTTTATGATGTCTAGAATAATGCAACTTATTTACTTAAATGTAACCAAAATAACTAAACAATGATGTGTTGTTTTTTTATAAATCCACATAATAGTTTTACAATTAAATTTTTAATTTAAAGATTAATTTTTTAACAAATAAGGAGTAATTCGTGACGTCACGAACGGCGGTGTCAGCTGATTCGACTCCTAGTTTTTTTGTTGATAATAAAATATTTTAGTAGTTTCCGGTATAATCAATCCGTATTACTAGATTACTTCAGTATCAGTTTATAGTATTCAAATAAATTTAAAGTGATAAATTACAGTGAAGTAGTGTTTTAAAGCAAAAATCTCTGTATCACAATCAGCTGTTCGTTTGTGTTTACCCTCCTAATAAAGCAATAACTAAATATAAATAATTGAACTATAAAAATAGTGAAACAGTGTGTGTGTTATAATCTGGATACACAACTTTTATATACAGGTTTCATTTTTATTAATAATCATATTTAGTGAAAATAAACAAATTACACAATAGTTGTACAAAATATAATTATTAAGACACAAGAGACTTAATTTATAGTGCCACCTAGTAGTCATCTCGAGAACTATTATATGTAATCAATACGACATTATGGCAAATAAATGTCATCATTGTGGTAAATTCCTGTCTGCGTCAGATGGCGCTAAGTGTACGAAATGTCCATCAATGTTCCATAGGGCTTGCGTAAATCTCAGCCCGGAATCTCGTATCCCCCAAAAAAAAATGGATGTGTCGTAGTTGCAAAAACAATGGTTCCATTAAATGTTTGTCGGCTTCTTCCTCCCTTGCTAACGCTGAAAGAAATGATGAGGAACTTAACGCAAATTCGTCCGATGAATCCTCTCTTGTCCGAGAAATAAAATTGTTAAGAGCCGAATTAGCCATGGTCTCTGGAGAGATGACATCTTTTAGACTCGAGCTAGCCAAATTAAATTCCTGTATCACAGAATTTAGTAATCGCGTGGACATTATTGAGGAGCGTTTATCTTCATTGGAGCAGCAGAAAGCAGGTAGCAGCCTGAACCGGGACGATATCTCTCATGAAGTAGTTACTCAACTTCGTTCTGAGCTTAATGACCGGGAGCAAGAATGCTTCTCTAATGATCTGGAGATATCAGGCTTGGCAGAAAAGTCCGGAGAAAATGTGATTCAAATTGTCACGCTGGTGGCCAAGAAAATAGGCGTTAATCTTCAGGACGTCGACATTGTGAGCGCGCAGCGATCGGGTCCGCGTCGCGATACTTTGAGTAGCGGCGAGCAGCCGCGCCCGCGTCCTATCACTGTACGGTTGACGCGGCGCGCATTGCGCGCTGATATGTTACGAGCGGCGCGTGTACGACGAGGCGCCGACTCCTCGAGCGTTATAGACGGAGAGCCGCGCCGTTTCTACGTCAATGAGCGCCTTACGAAATTAAATAAATTCATATTTTTCAAAGCCAAAGAAGAAGGCCGGAATAAAGATTGGAAATACATTTGGACGAAGGGCGGGCGCATTTATGTTAGACGTACCTTTGATGCCCCAGTGCACCGAGTACGAGGAGAGGGTGACATCAAAAAAATTTTTGGAGACAGCTAAATTTGAATTTTAAGAGTTTCTTTATTCTAAGTTATTTTTATTATAGATACTGTGTTGTTTACTTCAAAGCTCTGTATCGATACTCTAATGAAAAGTTTTTATTACTGTATTACTGTAAATTATTATATTTAATTATTTTTAAGTCTAGTAATGATATGATGAAAAACATTTTACCTTTTGTAATTTTAAATATTTATGGCAATTTGCATTATTATATTTTTATTACAAAAAGTGGTGTGACATTCAAAAGCTCCCATGTGATATACATTGAAATAAATTATTTTAACATATCTTTAAAGCCATCCAATTACGTTTTTCTAATAATTTTAAAATCTTTAATATTAGGAACTTTATATATAAGTATATGTGCATATACGAGAACAATCACGTATACATCATGTTTATATATGTGTAAGCCTAATTTTATAAGCATATATGGGTGTTTTCAATGGTACTTATCTTCCAATGCATTTACTGTTATAGTACACTATAAATGGGGGGCGTAAAAAATATTAAAATTGGATTTTTAAACCCTGGTTCACTTAGTACACACCACGAAGAATTATTAGTTGCCTTAGAACGACACAACGTTGACATTTTGGCTCTTAACGAGACATGGCTTCGGGGTGGAGAGGTGGGGCGCGCACCGAAGGTCGCGGGTTACCGTCTGTGTCATATACCCAGACCGGAAACAATACGTTCGCGTGGCGGCGGTGTAGGATTTTATATCAGACGAGGGCTGTCTACACAGATTCTCAAATATCCAATTGAATCTAGGGTTGAACAGATGTGGCTTAGGACTCGGCATAGTAATAAAACTATTATAATTGGTACAGCTTATAGACCACCATGGTTAAACGTGCAAGAATTCCTAGATGCTTTAATCGAATCGATTGCGTCTTTGCCCCTTTATGATTATATTATTTTATTGGGTGATTTCAACATTAATCTCCTGAATAAACAAGACAATCACTCAATCCTTTTTAACAACTTTTTGGATTATTTTAGCTTAATACAACACGTTTCCGAGCCGACACATTTTACTAGCCATAGCGAAACGTTGATTGACCTTGTCTGTTCAAATATAAACCATATTAAGGTTAATGTCGATTATGTAAATAGTCTGAGTAGTCATTCTTTCCTTTCATTTGAGCTTAATATTGTGAAAGTAAAAATTCGCCCGAGAAAAAAGCTATTAAGACCTATTAGAGATATAAACATAGACCAGCTTAAGGTCCTGTTGGAATGCATTGACTGGCATACATATTCTAATCCCGATTATTGTATAGATTTTCTCGTTTCTCATTTTACAACTAACATAATGCATATTTTTGACACCTTAGCTCCCCTTAAAACCATATATATAAGACATAATCATTACCCTTGGATTACTTTTGCTATTAAACGTATGATGAAATGTCGCGATGAAGCTCATTGCAAATTGCGTATAGATGAGAGTGAGGCCAA
Source organism: Nymphalis io (assembly GCF_905147045.1). NCBI lineage: Eukaryota > Metazoa > Arthropoda > Insecta > Lepidoptera > Nymphalidae > Nymphalis > Nymphalis io. Next base: position 10,341,937 of record NC_065909.1, on the reverse strand, counting down.
TAGAGAAAATTATAAAAAAATGAAAAAATTTGTAGATGATGCAATTGCAAATGAAAGAAATGCCTACTTTAACTCATACATTAATTGTAATTTAAAAAACTCTAAAGTCATGTGGAAACATTTTAAAAACCACCTTGAGGTAAAACCTAAGTCGGATCTAATCTTACCTAGTCATCTTAACGATCCTCAGGTTATAAACAATCATTTTCTAAATATTCCTGGTAATGATTATGTCTCCCCGCAAATTATTCAAAAGTATTCTTCATCAAAATTCTGTACAGAAACCTTCCACCTAAAAACCGTTAATGAAGATACTGTGTCAAAAATTATCCATAAGCTCAAATCGAACGCCATCGGTAAGGACGGAATCTCTTTGGATATGATTTTGATGACACTTTCTTCCTCCCTCCCTGCTATAACAAAAATTATCAATAAATCTATTCAGTCTAGCAACTTTCCTGACCTATGGAGGGAGGCTCTTATTAAACCTATACCAAAATTGAATAATCCAGTTTCATTGTCTGATTTGCGTCCTATCAGCATACTCCCATGTTTATCTAAAGTACTGGAAAAAGTAGTCTACATCCAACTATCTGAATTTCTAGAAAACAATAATATCCTACCTGATGTTCAATCTGGCTTTAGAAAGCATCGTAGTACTACTACCGCACTCACCACGGTTGTAGATGACATACTTAGTGCCCAGGACTCCGGTAAAGTTACCCTGCTGGTTTTGTTAGATTACTCTCGAGCGTTTGAAACTATAAATATCTCTTTACTTGTTGCAAAACTGGCGTACTATGGTTTTGATAAAACCGCTATAGATTGGTTTGCAAGTTATTTAACTTATAGAAGACAATCAGTGGAATTAATAGGTGAAGATGGCACTATAGCATGTTCTCCGTGTCGTCCAGTAACACGAGGCTTGCCCCAAGGCTCAATCTTGGGGCCTTTATTGTTTATATTATATACGGCGGACGTAACGAGTTGTATTATAAATAGTGATTGTCATGTTTATGCGGACGATTTACAAGTTTATACATCATTTCACTTGTCGAACCTAGAGGCTGCCGTTAAAAACTTAAATGATGATTTAAATAGAATATTTGCATGGTCACAATCCCACACCCTAGTTTTAAATGCGAAGAAGACTAAATATATGATATTTGGCACAAACAAAAAAATTAAACAATTATCTAGTTATAGCCCTATTATATCTATAAACGATGAAATTATTGAAAGAGTCACCGAAGCTAAAAATCTAGGCGTCATTATGGACGAAAACTTGCGTTTTGAAAAACAAGTAAATAATACCGTTCGTAACTGTTTTTACCGTTTAAAATTACTGTACCGTGTACGAGAGTCTCTATCAAACGAATTACGTCTTACACTGTGTGAGTCACTGGTGCTGTCAAAATTAAATTATGCCGATACAGTGATAGGGCCACGAATGCTTGCTCGCTCAAAAACGGCCATTCAAAAAGAATATTGTTTTTAAAGAATATTATTTATTATATTCATACAGAATGCCTGCGCTCGTTATTGTTTTAACATTCCGCCACGTGCTCATGTAATGCCTTACATTAATGAAGCCAAATCTTTAAGGACTGACTACCGCGGACAATTGCATTTCGCTTTACTTTTATTCGGAGTCATAAAATCCAAATCACCAGGATATCTCTATGATAAGCTTTTGTGGTCATCGGCCGTAAATTCAACTCACTCCACCAGGGCGAATTCCTATTTGCTGCTTGTGCACCCACATCGTACTGCAGCCTTTCGTGGAAGCTTCAAATACGCCGCGACCAAATGTTGGAACAATCTGCCGCCCCCACTTCGTAACCTAAAATCATTGCATACGTTTAGACTAAGATATAAGTTATATTTATTTAACCTACAGACTGAACTTTAACTTTCTTATTCACATATTCGTGTATATTGATAATAAATAATTCATAGTATACAAAATTGAAAGAAACATGTTTGACGATATAATTATTTAATTAAAAATGTACCTATAATTGCATGGCCAATTTGTTTCATGCAGACTGTTCATGTCATATTGGTTGCGGAGTGTCTGCTTCCACTGTAGGTTTTAGGAATACCATTATCGCCGTCTCTAAACAACAGAAATTTGGGCATAAATATATTTTATTACTAGCTGTACCCGCGACTTCGTCCGCGTAGAATTTAACAAAAAAGTTAATCATTTTTTATTATCATTTTTTTCTAAAATAAAAGCAGCCTTAGTTATTCCTTATTACATCAGCTACCTGCCAATAAAAGTCCCGTCAAAATCGGTCCAGCCATCAGGCCAGCCAATAGCCAACAAACAGACAGACAGACAGACAAACAGACAGACAAAAATTGTAAAAAAAATATTTCGGTGTATGTACCGTATATATATTCATATGCATGTAGTAAAAAGCGGTTATTTCGATATTAAAAACAGACACTCCAATTTTATTTATATGTATAGATTATCATTTTTTTTCTAAAATAAAAGTAGCCTAAGTTACTCCTTATTAGATCAGCTACCTGCCAATAAAAGTCCCATCAAAATAGGTCCAGCCATTTCAGAGATTAGCCGGAACAAACAGACAGACAGACAGACAGACAGACAAAAATTATAAAAAATGTTATTTCGGTGTATGTACCGTATATATATTCATATGCATGTAGTAATAAGCGGTTATTTCGATATTAAAAACAGACACTCCAATTTTATTTATATGTATAGATTGATATTATCTATGTAAATTACATGGTTAATCTGTAAACACAAATAACGTAATATATTTATGTAAAGCAAAAACAAAGATTAGGTCTTAAGTACTTACCTATTCTCGCTTCTCAGAATGCTCATTCGCCGTGTTGTTTCTTAATAGCATTGGCCGCCATTACTTCCCATGGCGTTGATCGCTGAGTTTGAGTCGGAGTCATTTTAATTTTCAAAAATACCGCCTAAATGTCAACTTTTTAATTTGTATATCGGATTTAATCTCCTATTTTTTTTATAATCGTATATGTATTTCAGATAACGACTTTAGTTTTAAGTTTTATTAACTTGTAATTTAATAACTTGTTTATACGTAACAATCTACCACTTTAATATTTGATATTACTCTTTGTCACGTTTACATGGCCGTCCGTCACTGTCACATGGAGGCCTCTGAAAATCAGTGCTGGGTTAATATTATGCCAGCTTCAACTGAGAGGTTGTCCATTTTGGATGTCACACCACTTTACAGTTAATTTTTGTTAATTTTTATTTATTTATTTTTTTCTCTTTTCTTTGTGTTTCCATAATAATGCAATTCCCATTTTACATCCAATTATATTTAATAGATATAGATTAAATAAAATTGGATGCAAAATATTTTTGTAAATATTTTTGTAAGTTAGTTAATTTTTTATTTATTTTTTTCTACGACATAAATTAACTTAAACTCTGTGTTACTTTTGTCATTTCTTTTTTATCTTCTTATTTTACTCATGTGGTGTGATCCAAATAAAGACTTTATCTATCTATCTATCTATCTATCTAATTGTTCGTCTCTTAAAATACTACTCAACCATTACACCTTCTTTTTAATATTACTTAGTCAAATCATACATTTTAATCATAACATTACTTAGTACAATAAACTTGTAAATTAATTTAGTAATATTAACATAATTTAGATTTAGGAAAGAGTTTTATGAATTTACGTCGACAAATATAACTTCAATAATACACCGGGATAACATCACTTGCGGGCTCGCAAGGCGGGGGCGGCTAGTGTAGAACATTCTTCCCGACTGTACTGACCGTCGTCGTGTTTGGACTCTACTACCACTTACCATCAGGTGGAGTAGTCATTTGTCTTCCCGGCAAATATAAAAAAGTATTCCTTTATTGCTATGTGCACCACTTCATTGATAATCTCAACAGACTCTCAATTCCTCTTCTTCTTTGTCCAAACCATCTTTCCAGTTCAGCTGGAGTCGGGTCTCCTTATACGTCTGCGTCAGAGAGCTTTGTTCTGGCTTGTCGGTGTACTCAGATTCTCTTTCTGGGTCTCTTTTTGCATGTTTGACCACAAGGTTGCGGGCGATCGCCCTCTTCCCCACGGTAAGTCCGGGATATTTAAGGTTTTCTTGATGAGATGGTCATCGTCATGTCTCAGGATATGGCCGTACCAGCGCAGTCGACATTTCTTTTTCAACAATTGGTTTTACCTTGAACGATCCCCTGACATACTCATTCCTTACTTTGCCATAATTCCTACAGATTAATTTTAGGATGTGTTCGATGAGAGGTAGTTTTCATTCCAAGAATTCCATCCATGAGAATATATCATTTGAATTTGAAAGTATATACTTCCCTCTTAAAGTGTGCTTCCCCATGACAATCAAAAGTCCCATTGCCTGTCGTTAAACATGGCCGGCACTGATTTTAATGAGAAGTGGACAGATGGACAGTTTTTATGTTGCATGCTCCAAAGTGAGCTCTGCGAGTAACTAAGTAATTTTTTTTCCCCAAAAGGAAATACCGCTAACATCGTTTTTTTGATATAAATAAGATGTATATAAATTGTAATATCAGAATCGCTGACTAATATTACAATTTATATTAGTTTCGGAGTCAGAGGTCCACCACCTATGTTGCTTATGTAAAAACCTTAGATATAGACAAATGGGCCACCTGATGTTAAATGGTCACCATTGTCCTTAGACATTGGCTATGTAAGAAATATTAACCATTCCCTACCACCGTTTACAAAGAGGTGCTTCGATTAATAATTATAAATGAAGTTTGCAGTGAGTTGAATAGTTTTGTTTGACCTGAGATTGATAGAATAAAAAAATAAAAAAATTATTGGTATGCTTGATCATTTAGAATATTAACTATATCCAACAGTGTGGATAGATGTCAAGGTATTTAAGCAACATAATCATATAATATCATAGATCGGAAGATTTGTATAAAATATTGTTTTCTTCAATCCATTTAAGTCACTTTAAAATATATTAAGTGAAACTACAGGGATTTACAGTAAGTTATGATCAGTCACTGATGATTATTGAAAGAGTAATCATAAATATAAAAATAAAAAACCCTTTACCTTAATTTTTTTTCTAACTAGAATAGCATTTCATGGTTCTTAATTTAAAATCACAGACTTCTTAACAATCATTATCCTTTCTTTATACTTAAATGAGAGCGAAGCCAGGGGCTAGTACTAAATAAAATCACAGACTTTGGCAAGGCTACTCAGTTTATTATCCTATCTTTTTCAAACAAATGTAACATTTCAATAAAAAACAAATCCAAAAAATTTTGACTTACATAAAAAAATTATTATACCTATGTTTTAATGAAACCAAAAATAAGGCAATTAAAAACAAATGTTGTCCATTGAACTTGACATACATTTTAATAAGCTGCTTATGGGCTTACACATACAATATAGAAAAAGTGTATAATATAAAAAAGCAGTTATATAACAGTTTTGATTAAAGTTTAAAAAGTGGTCATTTGACCATTCTAAGAGGTTTAGTGTTAATTATTAATTTTTAAGGGAAACTTACAATGTTATGACACTTATAGCATATTAATATAAAATAATACATACATCAGCCTAGTTTCCATCAATAGCAACTAAACAATTACTAAAATTAACAAAAACAAAACCTACATAAAATCACAATGCTAACACATGTAACAATAATATTAAGTGAAATCAATCAAGGTGTAGTAAGATATTTTGTGTAACCAAATAAAATTAATTATTTAAACAAAAATTTAACAAAAACAAAACAAATTAAATCACATATCTAAACATTGTAATATTAAATAAGATCAATAAAAGTACAGTAAATAAATAATTTATACATAAAAATATATCTTTTTTAACCATGTATTAAAAGGCAAGTAAGAATATGACTACAATTGCAGATTTATAACAAACTAAAAGATTGCATATTAAGATGTATTCGTACAATCATATATAAATTAATATATTATATTTTTACCTTATTTATTTATTTTATACAAATTACCAACAAAAGTTATAATAATACAACAACCAATATATAATTTAGGCTAAGTAAGATTAATTGCACTTTTAATTGTATAAATTACACTGTGCTTTTTATTAATTTTGTATTAACTGAGTGACCAATATATTACATTAATTACATTTTATAATCATTAATAAATAACATATTATGATAACAATAAATTAAATTAAATTAAATTAGAAATTTGTTATACTTAGTATTCATAATAATTTTAATTAAATTATTTAAATGTTAATTTGAACGATATTGCAAAATATAATCTAGGAGAAAAAAAACGTGTAACTGTAGTCAAGAATGTCACACATAATAGAGAAAATCCACAATAATTTAACAAAAAAAAACAACAATTTAAAATATATAGATAAAAAAAAATACAATTAATTGGAATTAACTAAATTAAATTAGAATAATGTCAATTCATATTTTATTTTAAAAAGCATTGATTTTTTTCAAATATATAATATGAATATCTGAATAGAATTTAGTATAATTTTTTCAGCATCACAATATCTTTCTTGAGTGGAGTGAATCTTTAGGTCATTATTGGCAGACAGAAACAAATATCAAAAGTCGACTGGTCTTCCTTGTCATCCATAATGTTTGACAATATTTGCTTACCTTATTGTGATCATGTTAAAAACTTGGTAGTTTTTGTGATAATATTCTTAGCTGGACTGAACATATGAATGGCATCAGCAGAAAAGTGTTTGCAGCTCTGAGGTCTGCGTTGTCTTCAACATTTTCTTTTAAATAATGCTCGCACAGATCTACTTCTTCCTATTCTTGATTATGCTAACGCAGGATTTGTAGCATTAATCGAAGACCAATTCAATAAAACTGAGAGACTTCAAAATACTATTAATCGATTTATATATGGATTAGGCAAATATGACCATGTTTCACAATTTCGTTCTCATCTAAATTGATTACCCATTCGACTTCACCAGAATATGTACATCCTCTCTATTCTATACTGTGTGTTGTTTCATCCTTTTACTCCTCCTTCATCACTTGATATGCATTAGAAGCATTTTATTTATGTGGTCTGTGTTTTGTTGCGCGACGACCGTTGTAATAATCTTTGACGTAAGTGCGAGCTACTCGAGCACATATTTGCTATATTTGGTCCGTGATGGACCAATGACTCTTTTAATTCAACGAAATCACATTTTAAGTTAACGTTAACGATGCGGTTTTCTAGATTCGTAATAGTTGTTTATATCTTCGTTCGCGTTGTTTTCTTATAAAAAATGTATGTCTGTCCGTCCATAGTTGTTATATTAATTGATGAGGTCTACTAAAGTAATTTCTTTTTTTCAATGTTGAATTAATTGAATATTTCGACACTTTTGCACCAATCGAAAGTAATACAAATTGCGACTAAAAACTCTTTTCACACTCCTTATCGAAGCCAGTGGCTAATAAATAAAGTTCGAAATATAGTAGCCACTTTTTCCAAATTCAATGGTTATTCGTTGTTTATAAGCAACTTCGGTAGGTAAAACGTTAAATTTTTAACCGCCATTTTTAAGCTTTTGACAGGAGCCACCAAACTAAGTTTAAAGTTTAATGATGTTAAATACCAAGTAAATGTTCACAGCACGCACTTCTAAAACCGTGTATTATTATTATAATTGATATTTTAGGCTTTGTTACACCTTTATTCACGTATTAATTGTCACTAAATTAACCGCGAGGCTCGCGTGACCTTGCTCACATAAGTAAAGAAAGCTGGTAGAGGTTAAGATACACACAATACATACGCAATATAAGTTTTATGTAAAAACTGCACAAAAAAACACTGAAAACTCGAAATTGTAACCATAACTTTTTGATTGTGACAACTGCATTTGACAGTACGCGTGCGGTTCCTACAGATAATAATTTATTGATTCTTAGTTGTGAAGCAAAAGTTTTATTAAATAATTAAAGAAATGGCAAAAATATATTTAATATTGTAACGCACAAATATATTTTAGACAAATTATAGGATAAATTATAAGCAAAAGAGTATATTAAATGATCAAATATTAATCTCATTTCAGTTTGACCAAAGACTATAAAAATTCCAAGAGGAATGATGAATGGAACGCGTGTGTATACACACGTCCAATGCGTAATGCGTATGTTTGTTTGTTGTAGTGTGTGTAACGTTTTGTTTTACTAATTTAAGATATTTCTAATGCATATTTCACAAAAATTTTACTACTTTCTGAACATCTCCTCTATCTAAACTTTAACTGTGCAAAATTTCATTCTTCGTCCACACAATTGGCGGTAAAAGAGGTACAAAGTGAGGTGCTTCACGTATTTATATTATAGATATAATATCGTATCCATTTGAATCGTCGTCGCGGATTCAAATGGATTGCCATTTAATGGCCGCCATTGTCGTCCAATATGTTGATTTTATTAACTCAGTCAGTGCACACGTCTGGCGCTGTCCTGAGAGCAAGAGACCAAGGGGGTCGCTCGACAAAATGATCACACGCGCTACTGAGATACTCCTTTATACTTTATATTTCCATCAGTCGGCTACATAATGAAATAGGCACCCGTCTTAGAATTTTCGCACTTGACGTCTGACAACCGACCAACCTACATGACATACATCACGTTGTGTGGTGTTGCTATTCTAACAAGTGACGTCGTATACCCGCTTAAATTTATTATCTCTGACATATATATATATATATATATATATATATAGTGGCGCCACTAGTTTATATATATATATATATATATAAACTAGTGGCGCTGTCGTTATTATTCTATACTTTCATTGCTAGCTGCTTGTGACGTCTAGCGAAAGATTCACATGTTAGCTATTTTCACTAAATTGTTTTACATTTGTCATTAAAACATGTAGTAGCTACTAGTGGTCCTTAAAAATAAATAAATAAAAAAAAATAAATAAAGATCGAAATGCGACGTTGCCACATCGTGCGCATTATGTTCGCGATTCTCGAGTATTCACACGTCTTCAGTTACCATACGATAGCAACATCCGTCTTTTTAAGCGAAATGTTCAGAAAAAATTATCGAAGTGAAAAGTTGCTTAATTTAATTCCCGGCCTTGAAGGTAAGATTGCTAAATTTTTTTATTGTATTTGTTGATACTTTGAATTTATACATTTTATTATTGAATTGAATTTATTCTTGATATAAATTCAATTAAAGGTAGATAAGTATTTAACCGACTGCAAAAGGAGGCTTTAAATCTTCTGTTGTTTCATATTAAAACTGACCTTTTCTTTTATACATTTTTAGTAGTGTAATTAAAAAAATATTTCAGTGGTAAATCACAACAACATCCTTATGCCTCGACCTAGAAGAAAACAGAAAAATGTTATGGCGAGAAACGTACATTGGTGAGTATTTTTTCAATTATAATTACGAGTAGATAATTAGGTAGGTAATCTATTATTCGTTGAACTAAATAGGCATCGTTCATATATTACGTAAAAATCTAAAGAAAAAAATTAATAAGTACATGCGAAACTACAATATTAAAATCATCAACGCAAACAGAGACGACTAGTTCACAAGCGGGGAGTTCCCGGGAGGTGCGGTGCGGGTGGCGCGGATCCATTACCATGGAAATCGTTTACCTATAAGTATCCGATAATTTTGATGATAATTTATGAAAAAACTTGTAAAAAAACTAACTTGTTTTAAGTATTAAAATAATGGCTCCTATTGCAGCCTGAAAGAAACAAAAATGTATTTAAACGTGTATACGGACGTTGCAATATAATAACAAAGTTTCACAATATGAATCATTTGACGTCCTGGACGTAACGTCCGTATATAATTTGTCTGACTAAGTATGTTAGTTAATAATTTAATCCATAGATCGTTAATTAACGACAATTCGACAAATAGATTAGCATTTCAGTTAACTCTAAAAAATGTTAACGGTCTCGCTAACTTCTGTTAATTTTTTTTAAGATCACTAATCGTTCATCCATTGCCTACTATAATAATATTTACCATATCGCTCGCACGGCGCCTCGCCGTAAAAACACGACCAATACATAGTAATTTTATTTTCTTTCAAATATGATTCAATGAGAGTTGTCAAAATATGTATGTTGATAAAAACATTAAATCTCAAGCTTAATGTTTTTATTGCTGACAAAAAAATAATTTGAAGAAGAACTTTGGTCAGACGTATTCGGTCGGTCTTAGGTGAGAGCGTGGTACTCTCCCAGACGTGGTGGCCTATTCGGCTGTAACTAGAAGGTATACAGCGTGGCAGTACCACATTAAAATTTAAAAAATATAAAAATTGGTCAGCAGCCTGTGTATAGCACCAACTATTTCCTTTATCCGAGGGACGAGGTGCTCGAAGTGTTTTTCGAAGCCCCGTCTCCCATCCAGGGGGATTATAACCCTTAAGGCTTTATCAGCTCGTACTATACAGGGTTACTGAAAACTCCCTGCCTATCTTCAGGGATAGGTCCTGAGAGGTATATGAGCATTTTTTGTTCTACAAATTTTGACTCGTTGATTTCTTACAACTTTGTATGAAACAGCCGATCGCTCATTTTAGGTTTCCATATTAAGTGTGGATAAGTCCGACGCACACTTGGCTAGCTTTTATTATTAATTTGTTGAGTAATTTTATGCGAGCATGTAATAGCATTCCTAACACCACATTTATGTTTTTAATAAGTTAACCGAATTATAGTTTTATTTTACAGATGTCCAGCCACAATCTGCCTTCAATAGCAATACCTAATAGCAGTACTGATGATTTATTTATGGACACTACTGACAATGAGCAGAACAGAGATGAAGCTTATGTGCCATTTACAGGCGATGACACTGCAAACAGTTCATATCTATCTGACGACTTGTCGGTTTCTTTGGAGAATGAGTCGCATTGCACTACAGATGAAACACATTTAATAAACCAAGTTGCTACTCAACATTGTAATGTCAACATTGAAGAAACATAACATATTTTTGTTGAAAACAGTGACAATTCAATAATTGAAAATTCTAAAACTTCAAATATGTTGGTGTACGGGAATAACTGGCTCGACGAAATAAAACAGGCGAATTACATTAACTTAGAAAACGTGTATTTACGAATTTAGATAACTCGTTGCCTCGTTGTATTAATTTTTTTCAAAACCTAGCAAGTTCCAGAAGAGATCAGCACCAATTAAAATATCTAATTCTGACGGCTGGTAGAAAGTAGGGTCGGCTAAACAAATTTTAGTGGGGATATTGAGGTTAGACAAATCAACTTCACGACAGGGCATGTCATTTGTTATTAACGGCAATATAAAACAAAATAACTTAGCACTATAGCTGTTATCTGGTGACGTCATTTTAACCTGACATGTATTGCCTACGCGAGAATTCACGTTATTTATGCCAAAGATTGACCCATCTACTTGTTTAGTGTATAACTTGAGCCGTTTACATAATCGCTCCGTCATAAAGCATTATGTTATGTGCTGCCACTGTCGAATGCCGCACGCACTATATGTTCAACATTATTATGATCATATACTTTAACTAAAGCGGTTGATAATAAAACGCCGCGCTGCTTATTATTATTTTTGCTATACGAAGGCGAGAGGTTCGCAGATAAAGCGACGTTACCAGCGCCAGTGTGAATGGAGCGCTCAGGCGCAACAGATGTTGACTGAGACGCTGATATATTATTATCTATGTCATAGCGATTACCTTTAATGTCAGAGACGTGAATTAATATATTGTGCCTACGCTTACATAACTTGCACCCTGGTTTTTTACAATTGTTAGCAAAATGACCTGAACGAAAACAGTTGTAACACACTTTTTAACTCGGTATTAACTTAAGACGAGCTTCATTACTTAATGCAAGGAACTGTGAACAATTAGTTAAACTGTGGTCACCTTTACAACAGGGATAAGTCGAATGTGATTTTACTATTCTTGTCAACATGGCCATTAACTCCTCCCACCCACGATAAGACTTCTGATCTAACTTGCGAGTAACTAAATATATTAATAGTGTCTCATTGTTTAACTGTCTCACCTAAGAATTCTAAAGAACGCAAGTTTTTATTTAATATGTCTATCAACCGTTTTAATGCCACAGAAGACTCCCTAGTAACAGCTTCGATATTAAATAAGGCTGACACGTGATTCTGCACTAATAATCTTTTATTATCATAACGATCGCATATTAAACTCCAAACAACTGTGTAATTACTAGCGGAAAATTCAATCGATTGAATAACCGCAGCCTCTAGAGAAGCACGCAGATCATCATCATCATCATCATCCTATCAGCCGAAAGACGTCCACTGCTGGACAAAGGCCTCCCCCAAGGATTTCCACGTTGGCCGGTCTTGCGCTGCCCGCATCCAACGGCTTCCCTCGACTCGTTCCAAGTTGTCGGTCCACCTTAATAATAATAAGATAATTGAATTTATTTATTTGGTCAATTTCATCATTATTATGGATGAGGCTAGTAAAAGTGTCACGAAATTCTAGCCAATTACTATAACACCCAATAAACCGTGGTAGCTGTATTGTAGGCAATTTAATAGGCTTATGAATACTGACACCTGTATTCCTATCACTACATATAGACTCATTGTCTTTATTGTAAAACTTTAAAAATTCTTGAGATCTAGACAATGCCTTATAATATAATGATTCAAACTGAACGTTCAGAAAACTATAATTTTACATCGTCAACTATACATTCCAAACGAAAATGTACCTCATCATATTGCATGTACAACGACTCGATCCGTTCCCTCCGTAATTGCAATTCAGTGACATCACAACTGCTTAATTTTTTTTCATTTAATGCATCGAGGTAATTAATAAATGCTGTTAAGCGACCTTTAAAACTTCCACGCTTCTTTACTAACTCCCTTTTCTCGGACATACTGGGATTCGGTTGTCGTCGACCTGTAATGTATACAATAACAAGTATGTATACAATTTTTTCGGGTAGGTGTCAAATAAAAGACAACACGGTGTTATAAGAGCTCTTGTTAATTTAAATTAAATAAATTGGAAGATCAATAATTACGCTAAATAAAAATACGGGTGTGACTCTTTCGGAATTCTTTACTAAGGAGAGACATGAACTGTTTATGACTGCGAGACGGAAGTTTGGAATATCTAAATGCTGGACGAAAGATGGTGCCGTTATTGTTACTGGGTCAGACAGTAAGCGCCATCGTATTGTCACAAGAGCTGAACTTAATTCAATCAAATGCACACAGAATGATATTCCTCCGTTGACTCAATTGCTAAATCTACCAGTTAAACGTAAGCTCTGTTTTGTGAGACGTACTGTAGCATTAAATTAATATCGTATACTTTTGAACATTAGTGTTTAGTTTCGATTTCTATTTTGTATTTATGTTAGATACTATATTGTTCTATTTTTACATTCATTATTTATTTTATTTATGGACATGTCGGTACAATGTCAACAATTAGACGTTTAAAATTACAGAAAACTAGATAATAAATTTAATCAATTTTACAAAATCACAAACTATTCGACAATTTTTACTAATGAATTTATGTAACAACAATTCTCCTAATTTAATTCAAAACTAACCCTAGCAACACGACACTAACAAACTTAATCGCAATGGATTACAAAAATAACACAGTATGACACCAATCGACCGAACACATGATACCAAAAAGAGCCCTGTCTACCGTCCACCCTCCTTTAAATACACTTCCTCCCACTACTACCCTTCTATATTCCTACACGGCCTTTCCTGACAGAAGACCGTCCCCGGGCTTCTTTATTTTCAACCGTCGTGCCGGTTGGTGACCGGTAGGTGGGGACCCGGCGGCCACTTCCGGGGGGGTTCGGGGCCCTTCCGTCCGGGGCATCCGGGGCGGGTCAGTATATTTTTCCTTTTGGCAACCATTTGGGGAAACACGCCTCCACACTTTGCCCATCCCTATCGTGGCAATACATCGCTCGCTTCACGTCTCTTTTCCATTTTATTTTTCCCAAATGGCGCAACAAAACAGTAATAGTAATAACGGTCGTACAGCGGTGCACACGAGTCACGAGTCACACGGTCGAGTTCTCTAACATCCGTGGGGAGTCCACGGATGTTAGAGTAACTTCAACACTAACTTCAACGCTGTCCACCATCATCTCGAGACAGCACGGCCAGCAATGTTGTTTCTCACGGAGACACAAATACTCCGTCTTGCCGATACCAGCTACCTTAATTATCCCGGCTACACGCTTGAAGAATCCTTCAAAGCGAAAGCCGGAGTATGCTTGTTCGTCAGGACGGATGTTTGCTGTCACCGACTGCGCTGCTTGGAGGACCCCTCCTTCTCCATGTTGGTGGTACGTGTGGACCTGGTTCGTCAGAGCCGAGTCTACGTGTGCCTCTACAGATCCCACAATGGTGACTTGGAGACAAGCCGATTATTTGACCATCTTAGTCGGGTGGCAGATGCTGCGCAAGAGCAATTTCCTAACGCGGAATTGGTGTTTTTGGGGGATTTTAATGCTCACCACGAATCATGGTTGAAATCCCTCAAAACTGACCATGCTAGAAGGACTGCTCATGCTTTTGCTCTCACACATGACTTGACCCAACTGGCTGATCAGCCCACCAGGATCCCAGACATTGATGGGCAAGCACCTTCTCTACTGGACCTTCTGCTGACTTGTCACCCGGTGAAATATCAGGTTGTGGTTCAGGCTCCTCTTGGCTCTTCGGATCACAGCCTTATATCTACCAGAGTGCCACAGGCCATGCTGCCGCCACTAGCGGTATGCAAACGTCGCGTTTGGCACTATAAGTCGGCGGATTGGGACGGTATGCGCGATTACTATGCGTCGGTCCCTTGGAAGGAACGTTGCTTCAGTGGGAATGACCCGACAGCTAGTGCCGCTGCTGTTGCTGACGGGATCATGTTGGGAATGGAATACTACATTCCTAGCTCAGATCTCGTCAGTAGGAGTACGCGTAACCGTTGGTTCACTCGTGAATGTGCCGATGCTGTATCATCTAAGCAGACGGCATATCGCAAGTGGATCAACGACTGCATTAGCGGGGCATCTAACATTGACTCACTGAAAGCAAACTAAAAATTCCAAGTCCTGTAGAAAGGCATACACGAGAGCGGATGCACAGCGCATTGTACAGATTGGTCATGACCTTGTTTCGCATCCTAGGGGCTCCCGTAGCTTCTGGCGTCTGACCAAGTCTGTACAAAACAATTTCTGCCAACCTTCGCTGCCACCGCTCAGAAATCCGGACGGATCGCTAGCTCACAGTCCGCAAGAGCAAGCTGATCTCCTGGCTAAACTCTTTGCCGACAATTCCGTCATCGATGACTGTAGTGCGCTGCCACCTACAATACCTTCATGTGGCCATACGATGCCTGACATTAAAATCAGGCAACGTGATGTGCGTGCGGAGCTGCAATCATTTGATGTACGGAAAGCTAGCGGTCCCGATGGAATACCAGCGATAGTGCTGAAGAAGTGCGCAGCGGAGCTGTCTCCTGTGTTAACGCGCCTGTCCCAACTTTCTCTCTCTTCGGGATGTGTGCCGGAGGCTTGGAGAAGAGCTAATGTGCAAGCGGTTCCCAAAAAAAAGGGATCGGTCTGACCCGGCAAATTATCGGCCAATAGCTATCATCCAGTACTTTGTAAGGTAATGGAACGGATTTTAAACAACCAACTGATCCATTACCTAGAAGATCACTGTTTAAATAATGATCGTCAGTACGAGTTTCGACCAAAACGGTCCACAGGTGATCTTCTAGCGTACGTAACACACCTCTGGGGTGAAGCTATCGACAAGCATGGAGAATCGTTGGCTGTCAGCCTCGATATCTCCAAGGCTTTTGACAGGGTCTGGCACAGAAGTCTTCTCTCCAAGCTGCCGGCATATGGTCTGCCTGCTCAGCTATGCACCTAGATTGCCAGCTTCCTACACAAGCGTAGCTTTCGTGTTTTAGTTGATGGTTGCGCTTCACAATTCTATGTAGTGAATGCTGGGGTCCCCCAGGGATCTGTGCTATCTCCCACACTCTTTCTTTTGCATAGCAATGATATGCTCTATCTTGGGAACATACATTGCTATGCAGACGATAGTACAGTGCATGGTGGATACCACGGACGCGCAGTGGCTGGGCGAGCGGAAATTGAGGAGAGGCGGAAGGATCTTGTCATTGAACTCGATAGGACGTTAGAGCTCATCGCCAAATGGGGCTCTGATAATCTTGTTGAGTTTAATGCCAAGAAAACACAGGTATGCGCTCTCACGGCGAAAAAGTCAACATTTTCCCATCTTCCCTCCCTCTGTGGTACTCCGCTGGTGATGCAAAGCAAAATCGCCATGCTGGGGATTGACGTTCGCTGCGACCTTAGTCCAAGGGATTACATCGAGGCTGTTATAAAAACAGCTTCACGGAAACTCGGAGTTCTGAACAAGGTGCGGCGCTTTTTCACGCCACAACAACTGTGCCTGCTGTACAAAACACAGGTACGGTCTTGCGTGGAATATTGCTCGCCTTTTGGATGGCTCCGCTAAATACCTACTTGAGGCCTTGGACCGGTTGCAGCGACGTGCCGTACGCATTATTGGCGACGTAAAGGTCACAAACACCCTTGAACCTTTACAATTGCGTCGCGAGATAGCAGCACTGAGTGCTTTCTATCGACTGTATCACGGCGAGTGCTCTGAGGAATTATTCTCTCTAATTCCTGCTTCCCCCTTCCTTCTTAAGTCCACGCGAGCTGGTTCTCGATGTCACCGCCTTACTGTGACATCAATTCAAAGAAATTTGGCAACTCCTTTCTTTGTCGCACTTCCAAAAAATGGAATTCCTTACCAGCTCACGTGTTCCCCTCCTCTTACAACCCGGGTTCCTTCAAACGAGGCGTGAAGAGGCATCTTGCGGGCCGGCAAGGCGGTGACGGCTAGTACAGAACATTCTTCCCGACTGTACTGGCCGTCGTCGCGTTTGGATTCTACTACCACTTACCATCAGGTGGAGTAGAGTCATTTGCCATCCCGGACATATAAAAAAAAAAAATTAAATATCTGTTCCTGCTAGTGACTTTCAACATCAGAAGTGGGATGAACGTTCGAGGATACCCACAGGTATGTTTTCTTATTTTATGTACTTATCCATCTGGATAACATACTATATATATAAGTTGCCGTGGAGTACCGGCTTAGAATAGTACTCCCCCAATCTCATCCCGTGGGTGTCGTAAGAGGCGACTGAGGGACGGGGAAAAGGGGGGATGGGCAGCAGCGTCCCGCCTCCCATAAACATCTTACCCCTACTGCGCTCGCCAACACGCCTGCCCAGCGCGGCGAGTATGGGCAAACCCCTCCCTTAATGGCAGATGCGCCTAAAAAAAGGACCCCAGTTACCGGCAAGCCCGCTAGGTCCGACCAAGGTAGCGGTCGCGGTATCGGCAGGGCAGGGGGTGCTAAGAATCACCGGTTCACGGCAGGCTACCGTATAAAACGACTGCACATGGCAACGTATAATGGACGCTCGATGAGGCTGGACCATCACCTCGCCGAATTAGAAGTAGAGTTAAGTCATATAAACTGGCATATACTGGGGTTTGGGACAGGGGGAGGACACGATAACTCTAGAGTCCGGTAACTTACTCTACTTCCGCGAAGGTGATAACCTCTCCCAGGGTGGTGTCGGTTTTCTAGTCAAAAAGGATCTCATTAGCAGCATTGTGGAAATCAGTAGTGTGTCGAACCGGGTAGCGTACCTTGTCCTAAAACTTTCCGACAGGTACTCTCTGAAGGTCGTACAGGTATATGCGCCAACTTCGACATACTCTGATGATGTGGTCGAAACGATGTACGAGGACATCGCAAAGGCCCTCAACGACAACTCGAAGGCCCACTACAATGTTGTTATGGGAGACTTTAATGCTAAAGTGGGAGTACAGGATAGCGGTGAATCGAAAGTCGGACCTTACGGCTTGGGCTGCAGAAATAACAGGGGGCAAATGCTGTTAAACTTTCTCGAAGCGCAGGGGCTTTTTTTGATGAATTCTTTCTTTCAAAAGAAGCCTCAGAGGAGGTGGACCTGGCGAAGCCCCGATAAGAAGGCAATTTGGCTTTCTTATCTAACGTATCCGATAACATCTGACCATAAACTCTGAATAATATCGGTAAATTTTGAAATTAACTCACACGCTGAATCCATCCACCTTCCACGAGTTTAATAAAAATAGTCAAATCAAAACCATATTTATGTAAATCATACCTTTCTTAAAATTACATAGCTTACAACTCGTCCATCCTGACAAACTTCTCACGTCCTCGTAAGCAAAATTATAAAAAAATATCTGTTACATATTTATCTTTAATATTGTTTAACTATAAACACAGTTTGAAAATTATAGAAAGTCAATTAAGTACAGCTTAAATTATAAAAATGAACAACGTTACTCAAATGTTAAAGTACATATACCAAACTAAATCACATATGGTAAGTTCATATACATCTGGTATCGCATATCATGTTACATTCGGTGTATAGAACTTTATTCTCATTACGACAACGTCATTTACATGAGAACTTATATCTAACTTATAAATATAACAATTCGTTCGGATCAGCAAAACAGATGAGATAACAGTTTCAATTAATTATTTTAACAGAGAATCGTTACACAGAATATGGTTATAAAGTCGAGATTTAAACATAGAAAAATTTGTTAGAGTTTTTACTTGTTTAGGTAAATTGTTATAAAGTTTTGCTCCCTCAAAAATAATCATCTTTTTTCCACTCTTAGTTCTAGTTTTAGGCAGTATTAGATGGCTAGCACGTCTAGTTGCATATTTGTGTAATTGACCTTTGCTTTCGAAAGATATTTCTGTATGTATTTTTTTGTCTAAGATTTTACGTATAAGAATACAAGTAGTGTAGTTGTATAATTGCTTAATATTCATTAATTTGGTTTCTTTATAGACTTTATCTGAAGGTGTTAAATAAGGGTAATGAAAAAGTAATTTAATTATTTTATTTTGAGCAATTTGAAGTTGGGCTATATTGCTTTTTGATGCCACACCCCATATTTCGATGAGATACAAAAGATGTGGTTTCACTAAACTATTGTAAATCATTAAGCGAACTCGACGAGGTAAACATCGAACCGTTGACCTCAATGAACCGATTAGGCTAGAGAGTTTGTTTGTAATATGTTCCATATGTGTATTCCATGTTAAATATGTATCAAGTCTTAGTCCTAGATATTTTTCTTGCTTTTTCTCTTGCAAAGGTATATTATTTATTGTAAGAGGTGTATGAAGCTGTATTTTTTTATTTTTCGCTTTATTGGACAGGATTACAGGATTGGAACCACATATAAAGATTATTGAGATCTACTTGCACTTGAGGTATAATATCATTAATTGAGGATCCGAAATAAAACAAGCATGTATCATCAGCCTAAAGAGTGAGTTCACCATGTAAGTCCAATTGATGAATATTATTAATGTATGTTAAAAAGAGCAAAGGCCCTAAAATGGAGCCTTGGGGCACTCCATAGTTTATAATTGCAGGTTTACTTTGGTACTTATTAATTTTAACAATTTGATGTCGATTAGTGAGGTAAGATCGAAACATATTCAAGGCATTCCCAGTGACACCAATACATTCGAGTTTTTCTAAGAGAATTGAATGACTAACGGTATCAAAGGCTTTTTTTAGATCGATAAATATTCCAAGAACTATATTTTTGTTATCTACATATACTACATCTTATTTTAGTCGTTAAGTCAATTGTGGCCGAAAGTGTATTCGATCTGGGTCTAAATCCGTATTGTTTATTGTACAAAAAATCAATTGAATCTAAATAATTTAATAGCCTTGTATATAAAATTTTTTCAAGGATCTTGGACATCACTGGCAATACCGAGATTGGACGATAATTACTTGGGTCAGTCTTTATACCTGACTTATAGATTGGGCTAACTTTAGCGATTTTAAGAATATCGGGAAAGTTACCCTCCAACAGTAACATGTTAAAACATGAATTTAAACTAGAAATAATTAAGTTCTTAATTCGTTTAATAGTTTTCGTGTTAATTTCATCAATACCAACGCTAGAATTTGAATCGAGATTTTGTATAATTTTGTTGATTTCATCTACACTACAAGGTTCTAAAAAAGATAGTTTATTAGTATGGTTGTTCATACGAGGTAAAGTGTGTGTGTTATTGTTTTGGAGTTTTAGAGGAATATCATTCGCAAGACTTGACCCTATAGTAGAAAAAAAGTCATTAAATGTGTCACAAATTTCTGTTGGATCTGTTATACTTACTGTGTTAACTATAAGTTTTGGGGGAGCAGAACTTTGTTCTTTTGTTTTATTACTTGCTAAGTCGTTAATTAATGTCCACATTTTTTTTAGGCTTCCTTTGACACTTTTCAAATTCCTTACTGTAATACATTTCCTTAGCTGCTTTTATATTACTTGCGGTTTTATCTCTTGCCATTTTAAAATTAGTTTTTAAAGCATCACCGTTTGTGTTGTTTTTGAGTTTCATCCATAGTTCATTTTTATTGTATATATCATGTATAATTTCATTATTTATCCAATCTTCCTTTGGGAGGTTAAGAGTTTTAGTTCTAGTTATCTTGCTTGCGATGACATGTGAAGTTACTAGTTGGTAAAATGTACTAAAATTTTCAGTGGGGATATTTGTGTCTTTTTTTAGAGAATTTTCCAATTTATCGTAGTCTACAGCTTCATAATTAATACGTTTTTTGGGTGGTGGATTGTATTTTACATATTACATTACAACATTTTACATTATAAATCACATTGTATCCATCATATCGTATCGTATATCATATCATATCCTTCTAAATCATTGACTTATATGATATCTCATCGTGAAATATAATATTCATCTGTTGTTTATTATTCAGAGTACAAACAATAATATTACATCAAATATACTTACTTTTCATTACTATTACCACTGTTATGACTATTATTATCACTACTACTTTTTTATTATCATCTTTAATACTTAAAACTTAACCGTGGATATATACGTTCTACAGAATATATACCTTCAAATACTGATTACCCTTGCGTTTAGTTATTGGAGTATCACCTATTGTTCACGCATCATGCCCAGATAAAAAAAAATATATTTATCAAGAAAGTTAACATTTTATTAATTTATTAAGTTTTTATTACATTTATAAAGTTATTATTGTATTACAGTTATTGCCAGCACAAAAATTTTATATTATTATAATTAATTACGTATGGCAACATTGTACATTTTTTCTGTCACACTTCTCTTGCGTCTCATCCGTTTTTTTTAATTGTTACCTGTATGTTGTGCAAAAATAAAAACTTATACTAAATTACAAATACAGAGTTTCACTAAAGAAATTCCATTTCTTGAGCGTAAACAAGAAAAATTGGCGATCGTGATAGGACGGTTTGAAGAAAATTCAAGTTTAAAAAGTCAGTTATGTATTTCGTCATACTACTTGGCAATACGAAAGTTGCCTGAAGACCAGATTTGAAGCAAACCTTGATGTTAGAAGCTAGTCCGGCCTTCCTGGCCAACGAATCATCCAAAGATCGTACCGGAACGCCAAGATTCTTCAGCATCAACGCCAAGATAAGTGCCATCCTTTTTATCCTAATACTACTCCAAAGCCTCTTTCCTCTTCAAACTTCCAACTTCTATACCAATATATCCATTCTTAATTACGCCTATTCCAGTATTTAACCTCTATTTGTGCTATTCTCCGTAAATTTTGCAACGATTTTTATTTGCAAACTACCTGCGTGATTTCGAACAAAAAAAAAATTAAATTTTATTCAGTATTTCCCTAATTTAAAAGCGTTTTATGCTTATAATCACAATTATAAGTTCATCATTTACGTAGGGCAACAATATTATACAGTAATATTGTAAAATTCACACCGATTTGCCGACATTTTCAGGAATAAGTCTAAGTACTTATTACAAGATACATCAAGTCGGGTGCAAAGGTCATCGTTCCCAGTCCGGCTGACCCAGTACTGCTTCCAGACTGAGACCAGCTTCCCGGAGGATTCCATCGCTAAGGGGAGCGTGAGAATACAAAGTTTTATTCCTTTTCTTATATTTTTAAACTTTGTCGATTCGTATAGGTATTTTTACTGCTATTGTTTACATACTTTACTATTTACATAAAGTTATATCGGTTTATATTTCATAATGACTAACGGTAGTGAAAAATCATCATCAAAATCATCTTTAAAAGAACTAATAGCGAAGCGTAGTTCTATTAAGGGTCAGATAACTAAATTTAAAAACTACTTAGATAAAATTTCTGAATTATATGAACTATCTAACATAGAAATAGCCGAGTTGGATTTAAAATAAAATAAATTTCAAGGGTTGTCGACAAGGTTTGACGAGGTTCAGACAGAGATTGAGATTTTAAATAATTCTTGTCTTGAATTAGAGCTTGACTAGCGTGAACGAATTGAATATGAAATTGTTCAGTGTACTGCTATTGCTAAGTGTAAATTACAAAAATACAGTTGTGAGGAAGATGATAAGCGTCGTCAGTCTATGATAATTAGTGCAGAATCTGATCATCAAGGCATTGGTTTTTGGTTACCTAAAATACAAATTTCGAAATTTGACGGTTCACCATTCCGTTGGTTGGAATTTAAAGATACCTACGTCAGCTTAATTTACAAGAATGGACGCATTCAAGACATACACAAATTTCATTATTTACTTTCTTACCTGGAGGGTGACGCTACGCGTGTTATATCTAATCTTGAGGTGTCATCAGTTAATTATAAGGAGGCTTGGCAACTGATTTGCGAGCGGTATGATAACAAAAGAATTCTTATAAATCACCACTTGATTCATTGATTAGTTTACGGCCGCTAATCCGTGAGTCAGATAAGTCACTTCGTTACATGGTCGACAATGTCGCTAAAAATCTTAGAGCGCTAAACAGTCTAGGTCAACCTACTGAGAGTTGGGACTTGTTATTGATATTTATGTTAACATCAAAATTAGATAATCGTACACTATTAAAGTGGGAAGAATACCGTAACACCTTAAGTGATGTGCCCAACCTAGAACAATTCAACAAGTTTATTGTTGATCGAGCTGATGTGCTTGAATCACTCAATCAAAACAAATCATTATATAACAATAACTCAAAACAACAAGATCACACACGTCCTTCACATTCATCAACTCACTATCACTCACAGTCTACTTCAAGTCATACTAAATCTAATTATAAGTTAAATCGTTCACAAAATACTAATTCTTTCGCAACTACAAGTACGTCACAATCGAGCAATAAAACATCTAAAGTTTATTACTGTGTCGTATGTAATCGAGATCATAGAATTTATAACTGTCCTGAGTTCAAATCTAAATCTATTAAAGAAAAAATTGCTTGTGTATCTCAATACAAATTATGCAAGAATTGTTTATTGCAAGATCATCCCGTCTCTGAGTGCAAAATGGGATCATGTAGAAAGTGTAATCAGCGCCATAACACAATTCTCCATGATTCTAGTGTCAAATGATAACAATAGTGCGACAATCGCTGCTTTCACATAGCCGAAAAATAGTCATGTTATTTTGTCTACTGCAATTATAGAAGTTTACAATCCATTTAATAATAAATCTGAGAAGGTCCAGGTTCTACTAGATAGTGGTAGCCAATCTTCTTTCATTACAAATCTCTGCAACAAAAATTAGATTTAAAGTGTAATTCATTAGATCCATTAAATGTAATAGGATCAATCCGTGAATGCAGGCGCGCTCTGAGCACAGATGCTGGGACCCGAAAGATGGTGAACTATGCCTGGTCACGTCGAAGTCAGGGGAAACCCTGATGGAGGACCGTAGCGATTCTGACGTGCAAATCGATCGTCGGAACTGGGTATAGGGGCGAAAGACTAATCGAACCATCTAGTAGCTGGTTCCGTCCGAAGTTTCCCTCAGGATAGCTGGCGTCGATAATTAACAGTCCCATCCGGTAAAGCGAATGATTAGAGGCATTGGGGCCGAAACGACCTCAACCTATTCTCAAACTTTAAATGGGTGAGAACTCCGGCTTACTCGAACGATGAAGCCGGAGATCTGATGACGGTGCCAAGTGCGCCCATTTTGGTAAGCAGAACTGGCGCTGTGGGATGAACCAAACGTAGTGTTAAGGCGCCTAAAAAACGCTCATGGGACACCATGAAAGGCGTTGGTCGCTCATGACAGCAGGACGGTGGCCATGGAAGTCGGAATCCGCTAAGGAGTGTGCAACGACTCACCAGCCGAAGCAACCAGCCGTGAAAATGGATGGCGCTGAAGCGTTTTGCCTATACACTACCGTTACGGGCACGTGCGACGTTGTACGTTTGCGTCATTATGCCGTAACGAGTAGGACGTGCGCGGCGGAGTGCGCAGAAGGGTCTGGGCGTGAGCCCGCTTGGAGCCTCCGTCGGTGCAGATCTTGGTGGTAGTAGCAAATACTCCAGCGAGGCCCTGGAGGACTGACGTGGAGAAGGGTTTCGCGTGAACAGTAGTTGCTCGTGAGTCAGTCGATCCTAAGCTCAAGGAGAGATCTTATGTCGATGTGGCGTGTTTTTATTTATGTATGTAATATATAAACTGAATAACGCCCTTCGAGCGAAAGGGAATCCGGTTCCTATTCCGGAACCCGGCAGCGGAACCGTTTCAATAATCGTTCCCTCGTTTCAAAGCGAGTGATCGACGGGGTAACCCAAAGTGGCCTGAAGACGCCGCCTAGGGGTCCGGGAAGAGTTTTCTTTTCTGCCTGAGCGTTCGAGTTCCATGGAATCCTATAGAAGGGAGATATGGTTCGGAACGCGAAGAGCACCGCATTTGCGGCGGTGTCCGGATACTCTCTGCGGACCTTGAAAATTCAGGTGAGGGATGTACGTGGAGATGTCGCGCCGGTTCGTACCCATATCCGCAGCAGGTCTCCAAGGTGAAGAGCCTCTAGTCGATAGAATAATGTAGGTAAGGGAAGTTGGCAAATTGGATCCGTAACTTCGGAATAACGATTGGCTCTGAGGACCGGGGCGTGTCGTGTTTGGACGGGAAGCGGATGTGGCCGGTGCTGGGCCTGGTCGAAGCTCGTTCGTCTCTCGGGACGTTCGTGCGGAATCCGGACCCGCGTTCCGGCCTTCCGCAGATCTTCCTAGCCGTAAGGCCGCGTCGGTTTCGTCTCGTGCGCGATCGGCGCGGTTCTGTACGACCGCCGTTCAACGGTCAGCTCAGAACTGGCACGGACAAGGGGAATCCGACTGTCTAATTAAAACAAAGCATTGCGATGGCCCTCGCGGGTGTTGACGCAATGTGATTTCTGCCCAGTGCTCTGAATGTCAACGTGAAGAAATTCAAGCAAGCGCGGGTAAACGGCGGGAGTAACTATGACTCTCTTAAGTAAGCAAACCTGCGGTATTGGCCCATGGCGGTTGTGTCTGCACACATATGAAAATATGTGGGCAACCTATGAAAATATGTGGTTTTTTTTTAATTTGTATATCGGATTTAATCTCCTATTTTTTTTATAATCGTATATGTATTTCAGATAACGACTTTAGTTTTAAGTTTTATTAACTTGTAATTTAATAACTTGTTTATACGTAACAATCTACCACTTTAATATTTGATATTACTCTTTGTCACGTTTACATGGCCGTCCGTCACTGTCACATGGAGGCCTCTGAAAATCAGTGCTGGGTTAATATTATGCCAGCTTCAACTGAGAGGTTGTCCATTTTGGATGCCACACCACTTTACAGTTAATTTTTGTTAATTTTTATTTATTTTTTTTTCTCTTTTCTTAGTGTTTCCATAATAATGCAATTCCCATTTTGCATCCAATTATATTTAATAGATATAGATTAAATAAAATTAGATGCAAAATATTTTTGTAAATATTTTTGTAAGTTAGTTAATTTTTTATTTATTTTTTTTCTACGACATAAATTAACTTAAACTCTGTGTTACTTTTGTCATTTCTTTTTTATCTTCTTATTTTACTCATGTGGTGTGATCCAAATAAAGACTTTATCTATCTATCTATCTTATCTATCAACCTGGACTGATCAATGTGGCATTGTCTTGGTGGAATGCTCATACCCCTAACGGGGAAGATGTTGTTTTAGATACTCACGGGTTGGTCGTAGCACGAATTTCCGAGCCCGCCGGCTAGCTTCGGGGATGCGAAGAATGCGCGGCCAGCCCGTCAAAGGGGAAGAGTGACTTGTCACGACGCCCAACTCCTATCCACAGCCTGCCCGTGGCGCCGCTGCCAAACTGATGTGGGAGGGGGGGATCCACACCTAAATTAGGCAGCCCGATAGTAGCCGTTGCGGTGCTGCATGCCTCGTTGGTGCAAATATCCTAATCCACTCGTCGACGAGGCCACAAGCGCTATTCCATTGCGGTCTCCACCATCGCCGATACGGTCCTCACGGATACGTCTACGGTGGTGGAGACCGGAATCAGGCTTGACCCTGGATTCTCTTTGAGTGGTGCGACAGCCTTCCATCTTAATTCCAGTTGTAATCCAGGTGGTGACTGTGAGGTGAGATTCCTCGCAGTAGTCCCGATGGTTGGTCTCTACGGAGACCTTCAAGCCTAGCGGTTTTCTTCGGTTGGGACCTTGCAAAAACCGTGGGCGAATCCCGTGGTTGGGTTTGCGGCCCGACCACATGGGAGAATTAACCGTTGCAAAATGTCCAAATAAGAAAATATTGGGCCGCCCCGATCTTCCACAGGAGTCGGGGAGCACGGTCAGTTCCTCCCCGGTGGTTCGATCTGGCGTTCCCGGCGGGAACGCTGGGCGGACACTTGGATGGACCTGTCCAGTGTGTGGACGTTCTTTTGGAACCAAGACGGGGTTGGGTGTCCACAAACGTAGAGCCCACCCCGTCGAGGCCAATGCGGAGGCTGCTCCAGCGTTGGTGAAGCGCAGGTGGAGTGAGGAGGAATTGCTTCTCATGGCTCGAGTCGAGGCGCAACTTACCAGGGAAACCGGGAAGTGTCCGAACGCAGACCTTCTCGCCAAACTGCCCCAACTCCGTAGGACGTTGGAAGCAGTTAAAGGCCAACGCCGGAGTGCCAAATACAAAGGACTTGTGAAAACATGTCTGGAGGAGTTGGCACTCTCGGAAGTTGAGCCCAACGCGAGAAGGGGTTCGCGTACCGAACGGACCCTGGAAGTGCTGCCTACGAGAGAGCCAGAGAGCGCCTCCGAAGACCCACCTAACGATGAGCCACGCCGTACAGCCCAAACCCCAGTCAGCTCGAACGCGGCGCAAGTACTGGAAGATCTCCTTCGGGAGATTGAGAGACGGAAGCGGCGCTGCGAGCCTGGGGCGAAGGCTAGGAGACGTCTCTGCCGTAATAATAATGGATTTGACTACCCGATTGCGTCAGATTTTCGGTCTAGCCGCAGGCGGAGACGAGCAGAGTACGCACAGATGCAGGAGTTGTTTCGGAAGTGTCCCAGTCGTGCAGCAGCGGAAGTAATCGACGGGCACACTCGGGCCGTAAGGCACAGCCTAGGGGAACTGGAGACCTACTGGCGACCAATCCTCGAAGCAGTGTCGAGCGCCCCGGGACCTTCGAAGGAGGCCTTAAAAGCCTTCGGAAAGGGGCTCCCTTACGGGGGTGTGAACGATTACGCAAAGCTGTGGGCGCCGGTAACGATAGATGAGGTGAAAGCGTCCCGCATCGACATGAGGACTGCGCCAGGTCCGGACGGAATCCGTGCGGAGGACTGGCGGGCAATTCCAGCATCATTGAAAGCGGAAATGTTCAACGAATGGATGATACAGGGGAGTATCCCCGAAACACTGAGACAGTGTAGAGCAATTTTCATACCGAAAAGTGATGCTCCGAAAGGTCCGGGTGACTATCGGCCAATTTCGATTGCGTCGGTACCACTTCGGCACCTACACAGCATCCTGGCGAGGAGGTTGCTCGCCTGCTGCGCACCTGACGGGCGTCAGCGCGGTTTCGTGAGTGCCGATGGTACTCTCGAAAACACCGCCGTGCTTGACGCTGTGTTGGGGGATAGCAGGAAAAAACTGCGAGAATGCACGTGGTGGTGCTCGACTTCTCTAAAGCATTCGAAACAGTGTCGCACGCGGCACTTGTTGAGCTGCTTAGGGCGAGAGGGCTGCCGGATGGGTTCTGCAGTTATATGGCTACCATGTACGAGATGGCGAGTACCACCTTAGCTGTCGGAAACGAACGTAGCCATCCTGTTAAAGTGGGTCGAGGGGTGCGACAAGGAGACCCCCTTTCACCAATTCTGTTCAACATGGCGATGGACCTAGTCCTTGCGTCACTACCAAAAGGAATCGGATATAGGCTAGAAAATGAGCAGATCTCGGCTCTAGCCTACGCCGACGATTTAGTCCTGCTTGCAGGCTCAAAGGTAGGGATGCAGGAAGCCATCGATCGTGTGGTGCAGGTCGGCGAAATGGTGGGTCTCGGTATCAACATTGGTAAAAGCTCCGTTCTGTCAATGGTGCCAGACGGGAAACGTAAGAAACACCACTACCTAACGGAGAGGGTGTTCTCTGTTGGGAAGAGAAAGCTTCGGCAGGTGTCTTGCGTGGAACGCTGGAGATACCTTGGCATAGATTTTGAATCGTCCGGGGCTTCAATGCTCGAGCAGGAGGTGCGCAAGGCTTTGGACAACATCTCCAAGGCACCTCTCAAGCCGCAACAGCGGCTCGAAGTTGTGAGAGGTCACCTGATTCCGAGGTTCATGCACGGTCTAGTGCTAGGAACGATATCGGATGATCGACTCAGAATGCTCGACATTGAGATCCGGGGCGCAGTGAGGAAGTGGCTAAGGCTTCCACATGATGTGCCTAAGGCCTATTTCCACGCCGAAGTTAAGGCCGGTGGCTTGGCGATCCCATCGCTACGGACAATCGTTCCAAACCTCATCTTACGGAGGTACGGACGGCTGGCTTCGTCGCGATGGTCTAATGCCAACGCTGCCGCCAGATCCGAGAGGATCCGTAAAAAACTCAGCTGAGCCAAAAAGCAGTTAAGTAAATTCACCAGGGAAAATCCGAAAACCCATCTAACATCTGTGGAGCAGTATTGGCGGGAGAGTCTGTATGCGTCGACGGACGGCCTCGAACTTCGAGAGTCGTTCCGGAATCCGGCCTCCACTAAGTGGATAAGGGAGCGATGCATGCAATATAGTGGCCGAGACTACGTGCAATTTGTACACTGCCACATTAACGCCCTCCCTTCCCGAGTCCGGGCATCGCGAGGGCGTAGATGTATGGGAGAGTCGGCGTTGAACTGTCGTGCCGGGTGCATGCTCAGGGAGACGACGGCTCACACCATACAGCAGTGTTTCAGAACGCACGGCGGCCGAATCGAACGCCATAATTGCATCACAAGTGTCATAGCCGAGGCGTTGACAAAGAAAGGATGGACCGTGGTGGTGGAGCCGAGGTTCGTGACCTCAGTAGGGTGTCGTAAGCCCGACATAATCGCTGCCAGGAACGGGTCTGGAGTGATCGTAGACACTCAGATAGTCTCGGGTCAGAGACCGCTTCTAAATCGCTACGGTCTGGAGGACAGAACTGGGTATAGGGGCGAAAGACTAATCGAACCATCTAGTAGCTGGTTCCGTCCGAAGTTTCCCTCAGGATAGCTGGCGTCGATAATTAACAGTCCCATCCGGTAAAGCGAATGATTAGAGGCATTGGGGCCGAAACGACCTCAACCTATTCTCAAACTTTAAATGGGTGAGAACTCCGGCTTACTCGAACGATGAAGCCGGAGATCTGATGACGGTGCCAAGTGGGCCAATTTTGGTAAGCAGAACTGGCGCTGTGGGATGAACCAAACGTAGTGTTAAGGCGCCTAAAAAACGCTCATGGGACACCATGAAAGGCGTTGGTCGCTCATGACAGCAGGACGGTGGCCATGGAAGTCGGAATCCGCTAAGGAGTGTGCAACGACTCACCTGCCGAAGCAACCAGTCCTGAAAATGGATGGCGCTGAAGCGTTTTGCCTATACACTACCGTTACGGGCACGTGCGACGTTGTACGTTTGCGTCATTATGCCGTAACGAGTAGGACGTGCGCGGCGGAGTGCGCAGAATGGTCTCGGCGTGAGCCCGCTTGGAGCCTCCGTCGGTGCAGATCTTGGTGGTAGTAGCAAATACTCCAGCGAGGCCCTGGAGGACTGACGTGGAGAAGGGTTTCGCATGAACAGTAGTTGCTCGCGAGTCAGTCGATCCTAAGCTCAAGGAGAGATCTTATGTCGATGTTAGAAGTTAATCCTTTCCTATTGAAAAGAAGTTAGAAGTTAATCCTTTCCTATTGAAAACAAAAAAATGCTTTCAAATTCACCATTGCAATAAAAATAGAAATTATTAAATTTATCTCCATTTTTTGACAGCACTACTCAATTAATTAGAGTTGGTGGAAGGTTAGATAATTCGGATTATTCTTACGACAAAAAACATCCAATACTTTTGGATTCCGGTCACTATGTAACAAAGCTTTATTTTTTACGCGAACACTTACAAAACTTACACGCTGGTCCGCAGCTACTACTAGCAACTGTTAGGCAGAAGGTATGGCCTATCAATGGTAGGAAGCTTGCCAGGCAAGTCGTAAAGCATTGTGCTACTTGTGTGTGTGTTCGTGGTGAAACCTTACATCCTAAAATGGGTAATTTACCTACTAATCGCATATCAGTTGATTTTCCCTTTAAATCGATCGGAATCGATAAGGCTGGACCATTTTCTATCTTAAATAGAAAGGGACGTGGTGCTCAATTATCAAAATGCTACTTATGCCTTTTCATTTGTTTACGTTTTAAATGCATTCATTTAGAATCAGTTAGCGACTTAAGTAAAGACGCATTCATAACGACAATCCGTCGGTTTATTGCTCGCCGCGGCCGGCCAACTGAGATATATTCGGACAATGGTCGAAATTTTACTGCTGCTGCTAAAGAAATCGGAATTTTCCTAAAAGAAAATACTCAATCTTTTTCTGGATTTGCGTCAGGAGAAGGAATAAAATTTTCATTCATACCGGCCTATACTTGTCACTTTGGTGGAATTTGGGCAACTGGTATTAAATCTGCTAAACATCACATTAAAAGAGTCATGGGAAATACTCATCTCACATTTGAGGAACTTTGTACGTTATTCGCACAAGTAGAGGCAGTACTGAATAGTCTCCCCTTGTGCCCAATGTCATCATCCCCTGATGATTTCCTTTCCTTGTCCCCAGGGCATTTCATAATTGGCAGACCGCTGAACGCGCTACCATCCCCATGTCAAGACGACTGCAAGGGTACTCCATGGCAACGATATGCCCGCCTTGAACAAATAAGGCGTGATTTTTGGAACCACTGGCAGACAGACTATATATCGGAACTACAACTTCGGATTAAATGGAAGTCTAATACAACGAATCTTAATATCGGAGATCTTGTCCTGCTTCAAGAAGAGAACGTGCCACCACTGAACTGGCGTCTCAGACGTGTGGCAAGCCTGTTCACTGGATCGGACGGCATCACCCGTGTGGTGGACATCGACACGGCAAGAGGCTGCGTACGTCGATCACTCGTTCGCTTATGTCCTCTGCCAAACTCTGAAGATTCCCTCGGTTGAAGACCTTAGGTCTTCAACGGGGGGAGGATATGTTCACGCATCATGCCCAGATAAAAAAAATATATATATTTATCAATAGTTAACATTTTATTAATTTATTAAGTTATTATTACATTTATAAAGTTATTATTGTATTATAGTTATTGCCAGCACAAAAATTTTATATTATTATAATTAATTACGTATGGCAACATTGTACATTTTTTCTGTCACACTTCTCTCGCATCTCATCCGTTTTTTTTAATTGTTACCTGTATGTTGTGCAAAAATAAAAACTTATACTAAATTACAAATAAAGAGTTTCACTAAAGAAATTCCATTTCTTGAGCGTAAACACCTATGAAATACCTATCATTTGGAAAAACTTTCAATATTCTGTAAGAACCAGAGCACTGTGATATTATTATTATTTTTTTACTTTTTCCTGAGCAAGTAACAGATTTTTTAATTCTTACTAGTTTACCTACACAAAATCGTCGTGGCTTATATTTTGATTTATAAAATTACTGTTTTTTGTTTTTCCCGATTGTTAATTATTTGTATCATCTTTATTCCTATCACAAGCTGGTGCCCGCGATTTCGTCCACGCAGGATTAGTATTTGGAGTAGCTTATATTAGCGTGGCGTAGAAAAGAACTAACATTATGACATAAATATTTTTTGAATCGCATTTGAAAAATATAACTGCTTGACAATATTTTAACATAAGAAAATTGGCAATATAATAAATATACGGTAATTAGGCACTGCAGAACGAGAAAGTTATCTAGCTACTGCAGTATGCTCTTATAAACTATATTTAACGATTTTTTTCCTTCAGCATAAACATGCAGATTTTTTGCATTGGAAACACGTGAGCAAGCCACATAGAGCTGACCGTGAGAAAAACATGGCGTGCCTAAATGTATGCCTGCTACCTTTAAGGTTTGCTCCTGCGATTTGTTGATCGTCATTGAAAATGCGACTTTTAACGGGAACTGCAGGCGTTTAAAATTGAATGGCAAGTTATTGGGTATGATTGGGATGCGCGGTATAAGAACATTGTCTCCCTTGGCTTCTCCAGTTAAAATTGTGGCCTTCACAATGTGCCTTCCTAGTTCGGTAACTCGCATTGATATACATCACGTTATTTACAATATTATAAATCAACCAAAAAAGGACCAATTACTAACCTACCTACAACCTCTGTAATTTACAAAAAAAAGAAGGAATTCGGTATAATGAACAGGTAAGTAACCTATATCTATTAATTTAAATAAAAATGAAGTATCTTATTTAAGTGTAACTCCTAACCAAAAAAAAACTGCCAATACCTAATCTTGGGCCTATATTACTTGAAGTAAAATCCGTTTTTAAAAAATCGCTATAACCATGAAAATTCGCAAAACGGAGACAACAGTCAACGATGTCTGCCCTCACGCTTCTGCCCGCGTTCGGGTCGCGCACTCAGCGATGAGCGCCTTCTTCCCCCACACAAGTGCGTCGCACCGCCCGCCACCGCCGCCGGAGGCGAACCGCGCCGTAGTATCGCGCATTTAAACTAAATAATGTCTATCATACATAACATAATTATATGTAACTAACGTTTATGGCAGCGCACGCCAGAATAGCTCGCAGAAAGGTAGGTTTTTTCCTAGTTACTTGACATTTAATGTCATATTTTGGACAGCTCACACAATATCTTTATAAATTGTAGCCTATGTGTTATTCTGATGTATAAGCTATATTATTGGAAAGTTTAATTGAAATCTATTCAGTAGTTTTTGCGTGAAAGAGTAACAAACGTCCATCCACACATACAAACTTTCACGTTTATAATATTAGTAGGATTATCCAAAACCGACGTTAACTTACTATCTGACATTCCTGTTAATTTTACGCCAAACAATACTTCTGCTGATAAATAACTAATACTTTTATTAATCGTGTTATTAAAACCCTATTGCACATTTAAAATATCATTATCCCATAATGTTTCTAAGTATCCATGATTAATAGCAGTTAAAACGCCAAGTAAACACAGAGCTAATCTTTCCACTTGCTCGTTTGCACGTGGCGTGAAGACAGCATTCCTAATATGTTGAATGCCCAATTCTGACAAAAAAAAATTACTTTTTTCCCATAAAACTTGAATATCAATCTTTGAGAAACATTAAACGTTCCAAAGAACTATTTTCAGGCATTAACAGTGTTTTTGATTTTGTGTTTAGTTTTTTTACAGGTTTTAAAGCTATAAATTTTTATATATATACGCGTGAACGAATAATAAAATATGTTTATTTTTATTCTTACGTATACTAAAAGGGTCTGAATGGTCAGCATGAACGAGTGAAATGTCGTAGACACTTGGTATTTGATAAAGAAACCGGATTTTTTTCCTGACGTTACTTTACTATGTGCGCATTTCAAACATGATACTATTTATTCTTTTGGAAAATTTTATCATTTTATGAAACCAATAATATTCTATTTTTGAAAAAGTTTGCTAATACGAGAAATGTCCAATATCGTCATGATTTGATTTTAAAACTTGGCCCCGACACTAATGGAACTAAACCAACTGGAACTAAACCACTTAAGACCATGGTCAGTAATTTTGAATACACCATTATTTTTAAGACAGTATTTCTTTTTAATATTTATTACATCATTAGTTTTTGAGTCAAGTAGTATTTTTTTGCTATTACATTATTTAATAGTTTGTTACCCAATCATCATCAATTTTATTAATAGAAAGGCAAATTAATATTTTTTTAATTATCTAGTTTGGTATAGTTTTTGCTTAGTGTATCGACGTGACACGTTCTTAAGCCAGGTTTATAAATAAAAGTGATATCAATTTGTTGAATAAGAAACCACTAACGGGCAACCCTTAACGTTATCTTTTTTTTTATAAAAGTTTCACGCAAAAACTTACAGTCTGTAACGATAGTAAAATTGATTCCCAAGAGATATGTGCGAAATCTAACTAAAGCAGACACCACTGTTAACGTCTTTAATTCATAGAACGAGAAATGTTGTTCCTCTGAAGAAGTCCGACGAATAAAATATGCTACATGCTTAAGATCATTGGTCTTTTGTATTAGAAGTAGTATCGCACCTATTTTCCGCTTGCTAGCATCGGCGTGCAACTCTGTACCGAGAGATGGGTCATACAAAGCAAGTATTGGTTAGTTGTCGAGTTACTAATATGTTTTCTGAATTCGTCTAATTCTTGTTGTTTGTCTGAAATCCACTTAAGAATTATTTTTAAGTAAACACGCAACAGAAATTTGATTCGCGAATTATACCATTATTACTTAAGTTATCAATTGTTGTACTTCGTAACGTTCACTGTGGCCAATCTATAGGACAATAAATAACTGGTAATTTTTCAAATTAATAAACTTTTTTTTAATCTAATTACAGCCT
The DNA here is from genome assembly GCF_905147045.1 of Nymphalis io. Classification (NCBI taxonomy): domain Eukaryota; kingdom Metazoa; phylum Arthropoda; class Insecta; order Lepidoptera; family Nymphalidae; genus Nymphalis; species Nymphalis io. Next base: position 10,306,761 of record NC_065909.1, on the reverse strand, counting down.
CATTCGTCTTAAGTATTCGCAAAAGAACGATAAGAATTTATCATTTCAAAGTTTCAATTTAAAATTATGAGGGATTTCTTCAACATTTATTTGAGATAAATAAAATAAAATGTTGAATTCGATTCAATTCTATTTACTTCAATTAACCCGAAAGACACACTATTTCAACTCTGGCTATAAGCTATCTTTTTATAAATTGGATAGGCGTGAATATAACCAAAACAAAAGCAATGACCATTAATGACAATGACCATTTTCAATTTAAAAATGAACATCTTTCTGCATTATATACTCATTTTTTGATCATACCCGGTAACTAATTTTTATGTAAATTGATCCGTGTACATTTGCGTCACTTATGACTTCGATCATTTCTGGGGGTCCAATTTTACTAACAAATTGTCACTTTATCGAAATCGAATCGAAGCCTGATCGTTGCCGTTTTTCCGTTTTCCTATTATTCAATTTAATTATCGACTATTGCTATAAGGGTTAAGAATTAAGTTTGGTTTTGACACCACGGTATATGTTAACATCACATCGGTCCGGTTCGGTTCCGATCCGAATAAATATAGATTAGTCATAGTTTGATCGGAATTGAATCGGGAACGTATCGTAATCATTATAAATTAGTAGAATTTGGCCTCCTGTTTGTTTAATTGTAATGTTAGAAGCAACTTTTAATTCTATTTTTATTTCATTTTTGTCGACTACATCATAGTTACTCATAATTTTTATCCTTTGTTTTTAAAATATTAACATGGGGTATAAGTTTGACCTATAAGTAAAGAATACTTCAATATCGAATATATCTTATGTATTTTTTTTTTATATTCGCCGGGAGGGCAAATGACTCTACTCCACCTGATGGTAAGTGGTAGTAGAGTCCAAACGCGACGACGGCCAGTACAGACGGGAAAAACGTTCTGCACTAGCCGTCTTCGCCTTGCCGGCCCACAAGATGCCTCTTCACGCCTTGTTTGAAGGAACCCGGGTTGTAAGAGGAGGGGAACACGTGAGCTGGTAAGGAATTTCATTTTTTGGAAGTGCGACAAAGAAAGGAGTTGCCAAATTTCTTTGTTCGCGATGGAACTGATGTCACAGTTAGGCGGTGACATCTCGCGTGGACTTAAGAAGGAAGGGGGAAGCAGGAATTAGAGAGAATAATTCCTCAGAGCACTCGCCGTGATACAGTCGATAGAAAGCGCTCAGTGCTGCTATCTCACGACGCAATTGTAAAGGTTCAAGGGTGTTTGTGACCTTTACGTCGCCAATAATGCGTACGGCACGTCGCTGCAACCGGTCCAAGGCCTCAAGTAGGTACTTAGCGGAGCCATCCCAAAGGTGCGAGCAATATTCCACGCAAGACCGTACCTGTGTTTTGTACAGCAGGCACAGTTGTTGTGGCGTGAAAAAGCGCCGCACCTTGTTCAGAACTCCTAGTTTCCGTGAAGCTGTTTTTATAACAGCCTCGATGTAATCCCTTGGACTAAGGTCGCAGCGAACGTCAATCCCCAACATGGCGATTTTGCTTTGCATCACCAGCGGAGTACCACAGAGGGAGGGAAGATGGGAAAATGTTGACTTTTTCGCCGTGAGAGCGCATACCTGTGTTTTCTTGGCATTAAACTCAACAAGATTATCAGAGCCCCATTTGGCGATGAGCTCTAACGTCCTATCGAGTTCAATGACAAGATCCTTCCGCCTCTCCTCAATTTCCGCTCGCCCAGCCACTGCGCGTCCGTGGTATCCACCATGCACTGTACTATCATCTGCATAGCAATGTATGTTCCCAAGGGAGAGCATATCATTGATATGCAAAAGAAAGAGTGTGGGAGATAGCACAGATCCCTGGGGGACGCCAGCATTCACTACATAGAATTGTGAAGCGCAACCATCTACTAAAACACGAAGGCTACGCTTGTGTAGGAAGCTGGCAATCCAGGTGTATAGCTGAGCAGGCAGACCATATGCCGGTAGCTTGGAGAGAAGACTTCTGTGCCAGACCCTGTCGAAAGCTTTGGAGATATCGAGGCTGACAGCCAACGATTCTCCATGCTTGTCGATAGCTTTACCCCAGAGGTGCGTTACGTACGCTAGAAGATCACCTGTGGACCGTTTTGGTCGAAACCCGTACTGACGATCATTAATTAGACAGTGATCTTCTAGGTAATGGATCAGTTGGTTGTTTAAAATCCGTTCCATCACCTTACAAAGTACTGAGGTGATAGCTATTGGCCGATAATTTGCCGGGTCAGACCGATCCCCTTTTTTGGGAACCGCTTGCACCTTAGCTCTTCTCCAAGCCTCCGGCACACATCCCGAAGAGAGAAAAAGTTGGAACAGGCGCGTTAACACAGGAGACAGCTCCGCCGCGCATTTCTTCAGCACAATGGCTGGTATTCCATCGGGACCGCTAGCTTTCCGTATATCGAGTGATTGCAGCTCCGCACGCACATCACGTTGCCTGATTTTGATGTCAGGCATCGTGTGGCCACATGAAGGTATTGTTGGTGGCTGCGCACTACAATCATCGATCACAGAGTTGTCGGCAAAGAGTTTAGCCAGGAGGTCGGCTTTCTCCTGCGGACTGTGAGCTAGCGATCCGTCCGGATTTCTGAGCGGTGGCAGCGAAGGTTGGCAGAAATTGTTTTGCACAGACTTGGTCAGACGCCAGAAGCTACGGGAGCCCCTAGGATGCGAAATAAGGTCATGACCAATCTGTACAATGCGCTGTGCATCCGCTCTCGTGTATGCCTTCCTACAGGACTTGGAATTTTTATTGTAGTTTGCTTTCAGTGAGTCAATGTTAGACGCCCCGCTAATGCAGCCGTTGATCCACGCGCGATATGCCGCCTGCTTAGATGATACAGCGTCGGCACATTCACGCGTGAACCAACGGTTACGCGTACCCCTATTGATGAGATCTGAGCTAGGAATGTAGTATTCCATTCCTAACATGATCTCATCAGCAACAGCAGCGGCACTAGCTGTCGGGTCATTCCCACTGAAGCAACGTTCCTTCCAAGGGACTGACGCATAGTAATCGCGCATACCGTCCCAATCTGCCGACTTATAGTGCCAAACGCGACCTTTGCATACCGCTGATGGCGGCAGCTTGGCCTGTGGCACTTTGGTAGATATAAGGCCGTGATCTGAAGAACCAAGTGGAGCTTGAACCACAACCTGATATTCCACCGGGTGAGAAGTCAGCAGAAGATCCAGTAGAGAAGGCGCTTGCCCATCAATGTCTGGGATCCTGGTCCAAAAACACCAAATCCGCGTTAGGAAATTACTCTTGCGCAGCATCTGCCACCCGACTAAGATGGTCAAATAATCGGCTTGTCTCCAAGTCACCATTGTGGGATCTGTAGAGGCACACGTAGACTCGGCTCTGACGAACCAGGTCCACACGTACCACCAACATGGAGAAGGAGGGGTCCTCCAAGCAGCGCAGTCGGTGACAGCAAACATCCGTCCTGACGAACAAGCATACTCCGGCTTTCGCTTTGAAGGATTCTTCAAGCGTGTAGCCGGGATAATTAAGGTAGCTGGTATCGGCAAGACGGAGTATTTGTGTCTCCGTGAGAAACAACATTGCTGGCCGTGCTGTCTCGAGATGGTGGTGGACAGCGTTGAGGTTAGTGTGGAGTCCACGGATGTTAGAGAACTCGACCTCAAACAGCGAGGGTATGGTGGGGGTGTGCACCGCTGTACGACCGTTATTACTATTACTGTTTTGTTGCGCCATTTGGGAAAAATAAAATGGAAAAGAGACGTGAAGCGAGCGATGTATTGCCACGATAGGGATGGGCAAAGTGTGGAGGCGTGTTTCCCCAAATGGTTGCCAAAAGGAAAAATATACTGACCCGCCGGACGGAAGGGCCCCCCAACCCCCCCCGGAAGTGGCCGCCGGGTCCCCACCTACCGGTCACCAACCAGCACGACGGTCCACCCCGAGATTATGCGTGGCCTGGTGGGGCAGCCTCGCGAGCTGGTTAGGCACGCTCGGGCCCCTGTACTATGCCACGGGCGGCCAGCGGAACAGCCATTTCTTCAGGTCTCCCTATCCGGCAGGTCAATACAGTTTCCTCCGGCATTGGTTCAACAGCCGTCTCCACTGGACCAACACCCATCGCGGCAATACTCGCTCGGGCACTGGCTGTACGCTGGCTGACCTCGAAACGCGGCTACAAGCCACTTCACGAGTTTTTCACCATGCTTACGGTGGTAACAAGCCAGGTGGACGTTAGCATCCTACCACCAGATGAGCAGATGGTCGTTCAGATATCCCTTAGTCGCCTCTTACGACACCCATGGGAAAGAGAGTGAAATGTATTCTTTCTCCGTCACTTCACGGATAAATTTTAATGGGTGAATCCTAACTTTCCAAATGAATTGTAGGAAAACACAATCAAATCTATTAACAGTTTTTATTTTAAAATGTCACAGACACAATTCACACGGGACACACTCTCATTCGCTGTCGCCCGTGATCGAATGACTCTTAGCAACACGACACTAACAAACTTAATCGCAATGGATTACAAAAATAACACAGTGTGACACCAATCGACCGAACACACGATAGCAAAAAGAGACCTGTCTACCGTCCACTCTCCTTTAAATACACTTCCTCCCACTACTACCCTCCTATATTCCTACAAACGCTAACAGACGGCCATTCTGCTATTGGAATGTCCCCATTCCAAATAATGCTCGGCCATTCGAATTAGAGTATGACCACATACGACAAATTTTAGAGTACATGTATATTTTATATATTAAGTTTTAAAATAAGATATTTAATTAAATAAATTTAGGTAGAAAACCCGAGTTACATTGAATGAAAAGTAAATTATATAATAAAAAATAAAATAAAAATCAAAAGTAAATATTACAGTAAATACCTAGTACACCGTACTTGAGTTTTTACACATTTATTTAAATGATAATCATAGAATATAGTTAATTTCTGAGTATCAAATAGTTACGTTTACACATTTATTTAAATAACAATCTTGATAGGTGGGTTGATAATTTCAAGTTTTGATCAAACATTAAGAAACATTTAAAATGATACAATCACTTAATTAATCAATAGTTATTCCGTTAATGTCAGAAACACTAATAACGCACTTCACTGGTAATCACTACACTAATAAACTAGATATCACTTCATTCTTATTTGGACGTACATTGTGTCAAGCTTAATGAACTTGAGCTACCGTTTGCCGCCCTCGGGACACGGCCTGCTCATTAACAGCACATAGTCGAGGTAAGCTACCGTTTGTCACCATCGGAACACGGCCTGCTCATACGTCACATAACGAAGCTACCGTTTGTCACCATCGGAGCACGGCCTGCTTATACGTCGCATAATGAAGCTACCGTTTGCCGCCATTGGGACACGGCCTGCTATTCGATTTTACTCTTCATTTCATGGGATTGTCTCTTTTTTTTTTTTTTTAATAATTTCGGGAAATATTTAATTCAGTAATCACTTGCCCTGATCGATTCAGACATCAGACCTAAACTGTGGGTATCCTCGAACGTTCATCCCACTTCTGATCTTATAAAGGTAAGATCAAATTAAGACAATAACAATCCTAACCTCTATTTATTCAAATAATCTTAACATGAGCAAATCACAAAATAAACTAAATAGGAACTAAAAAAACAAAATTAGCACAAATAAATGAAATCAGAATTAGCGATCACCAATATTACGAATAGCACTTGAGAGCACAACCACACAACCGTCTCGCCCCAGCGCCGATGCAAAAAGTGAAGCGCCGCACGGTATTGCTCCGTTCTCGTGTTGCTATCCCTTCCACCTGACGTCATCGCGCCGATGTACTAGGTTGAGAGGGATTTTCCTCTAAGACGGCCGTTCCTGACAGCTGAACGGCCTCGTCAGCTTGGATTTCTGAAGCAGGGTCTCTTTGTAGTCCATCCTCACTTGATGGTTCCTCATCAACATCATTCTCTTCAGTCCCGAAGAATGCCTCGCATGTATCCGGGGTCCACTCACCCCGCCACGGAACAATACGACGGAGGATGAGCCTCAGCCTCATCAGCACGGTCCACAGCTTCCAAACGTCAGCACTACATCCAGGAACGCGCGTCGGCTCCAACACTCGACCGCACCGTCCGGTCGCTGCACAAGAAGTGTCGTATGCGCCGCAATCAATCAATCAATGGTCCTCCTGGCTGGCCTAGGCCAGTCTGGGTACGGGCCTCGGGGTTGCCCCCCCTACCCGGGATGGTCCTCCCCGACGGATTCATCCGTCGTGTCCTTCGTTTTGGCCCAGAGGGCCAGGGTCGTTATGACCCGGTGGCTATAAGTCCTTACGATTACGATTTTCCTTTTTTGAGGGTGATGTCGTCCTACCGTGTCTCCAGATCGTCGTCGTCCTCTTCAACGATGCCCGCATCGGCGCTGATGGTCGGCGACAGTAGGAGTTCACGAGGTAATGGACGCCCCTCAGGTGGTCTGGCATGCAGCGGTGCAAATGCGCCGCTCAGCTGGTGAATCATTGACTCCGTCGAGCGCCGACAGATGGTGCTAGCGTTCCAGAGATGATACGATTGCGACAAATATATTCCGCAGCCGCTTGAGTCGACTTGCCATACGAGCCAGCCAGCAGCGCAGCACGTAACGACCATCGGAAAGCGCCTTGACCACATGATAGGGCCCACGCATGCCTGAATTAAGCTTGCCAGTAGAGTGTGCTAGATGCTCTAATGCCCGTTGCCTTTGCACCTCACGCACAGCTTCGAAGTGGTCGACACGTAACTAACGTGTTCGCTCGGCTGTACCTGACCTTAACTGATAGTGCAACCTAAGAGTTCTATATTAATTGCTAAAAAGGCACTTCTTTAAATTAATAGAAAAACCCACACATCTATCAGTCTTGAGTGACTTTGGACACAATATCAACGCATTCGTTAGCAGTTGCTAATTAAAATTATTTACTAAAAGTGACTTGACATACCGTTAACAATAAAGACAGACTAGTAGGGCCAGTACAGTCTTTTCCTTATACTCTTAATCGAAAAGCGCCGAACACGCTTCAGAACACAATTGTTAATGTGAGACCAACTCTAGTTATCACTCCATTTACTTTAAACTTTAGCACCACTGAATTTTCATGTGCTTAATTTGTGATTTGTGATTATAATTCATCTCGTGCTTGACGGTGAAGGAAAACATCGTGAGGAAACCTGCATGTGTCTAATTTCATTGAAATTATGCCACATGTGTATTCTACCAACCCGCATTGGAGCAGCGTGGTGGAATAAGCTCCAAACCTTCTCCTCAAAAGGGAGAGGAGGCCTTAGCCCAGCAGTGGGACATTAACAGGCTGTTACTGTACTGTACTGTGAAAAAATTAACGCGGTACGTTCGTGTATTGTAGAATCGAAGTTTACATTTTACGACGATAACATACTTTATTTATCTGAAATATTTTAAAATGACACTAGATTCGATCATTGCATTTGAACTATAACAGAAAGATAATATAATATCCTTCAAATGTGAAAAAATTAACGCGGTACGTTCGTGTATTGTGGAATCGAAGTTTACATTTTACGACGATAACATACTTTATTTTTCTGAAATATTTTAAAATAACATTAGAATCGAACACGATAACGATATCCGAGTGATTTCATTCGATCACTAAATTTGAACTATAACAGAACGATAATAAAATATCTTTGAAATGTGAAAAAATTAACGCGGTACGTTCGTGTATTGTGGAATCGAAGTTTACATTTTACGACGATAACATACTTTATTTATCTGAAATATTTTAAAATAACACTAGAATCGAACACGATAACGATATCCGAGTGATTTCATTCGATCACTAAATTTGAACTATAACAGAACGATAATATAATATCTTTCAAATGTGAAAAAATTAATGCGGTAAGTTCGTGTATTGTGGAATCGAAGTTTACATTTTACGACGATAATATATTTATCTGAAACATTTTAAAATAACACTAGATTCGATCATTGCATTTGAAATATAACAGAACGATAATATAATATCTTCAAAATGTGAAAAAATTAACGCGGTACGTTCGTGTATTGTGGAATCTAAGTTTACATTTTACGACGATAACATACTTTATTTATCTGAAATATTTTAAAATAACACTAGAATCGAACACGATAACGATATCCGAGTGATTTCATTCGATCACTAAATTTGAACTATAACAGAACGATAATATAATATCTTCGAAATGTGAAAAAATTAACGCGGTACGTTCGTGTATTGTGGAATCGAAGTTTACATTTTACGACGATAACATACTTTATTTATCTAAAATATGTTAAAATAACACTAGATTCGATCATTGCATTTGAAATATAACAGAACGATAATATAATATCTTCAAAATGTGAAAAAATTAACGCGGTACGTTCGTGTATTGTGGAATCTAAGTTTACATTTTACGACGATAACATACTTTATTTATCTGAAATATTTTAAAATAACACTAGAATCGAACACGATAACGATATCCGAGTGATTTCATTCGATCACTAAATTTGAACTATAACAGAACGATAATATAATATCTTCGAAATGTGAAAAAATTAACGCGGTACGTTCGTGTATTGTGGAATCTAAGTTTACATTTTACGACGATAACATACTTTATTTATCTGAAATATTTTAAAATAACACTAGAATCGAACACGATAACGATATCCGAGTGATTTCATTCGATCACTAAATTTGAACTATAACAGAACGATAATATAATATCTTTCAAATGTGAAAAAATTAACGCGGTACGTTCGTGTATTGTGGAATCGAAGTTTACATTTTACGACGATAACATACTTTATTTTTCTGAAATATTTTAAAATAACATTAGAATCGAACACGATAACGATATCCGAGTGATTTCATTCGATCACTAAATTTGAACTATAACAGAACGATAATATAATATCTTTGAAATGTGAAAAAATTAACGCGGTACGTTCGTGTATTGTGGAATCGAAGTTTATATTTTACGACGATAACATACTTTATTTTTCTGAAATATTTTAAAATAACATTAGAATCGAACACGATAACGATATCCAAGTGATTTCATTCGATCACTAAATTTGAACTATAACAGAACGATAATAAAATATCTTTGAAATGTGAAAAAAATAACGCGGTACGTTCGTGTATTGTGGAATCGAAGTTTACATTTTACGACGATAACATACTTCATTTTTCTGAAATATTTTAAAATAACATTAGAATCGAACACGATAACGATATCCGAGTGATTTCATTCGATCACTAAATTTGAACTATAACAGAACGATAATATAACATCTTTGAAATGTGAAAAAATTAATGCGGTAAGTTCGTGTATTGTGGAATCGAAGTTTACATTTTACGACGATAACATACTTTATTTATCTGAAACATTTTAAAATGACACTAGATTCGATCATTGCATTTGAACTATAACAGAAAGATAATATAATATCCTTCAAATGTGAAAAAATTAACGCGGTACGTTCGTGTATTGTGGAATCGAAGTTTACATTTACGACGATAACATACTTTATTTATCTGAAACATTTTAAAATAACACTAGATTCGATCATTGCATTTGAACTATTACAGAAAGATAATATAATATCCTTCAAATGTGAAAAAATTAACGCGGTACGTTCGTGTATTGTGGAATTGAAGTTTACATTTTACGACGATAACATACTTTAGCGACATCGTTCATGACACGAACTAACCACGAACGTGACACTACAAAATTTACATCTTATAATATCTTTCAAATGTGAAAAAATTAACGCGGTACGTTCGTGTATTGTGGAATCTAAGTTTACATTTTACGACGATAACATACTTTATTTATCTAAAATATGTTAAAATGACACTAGATTCGATCATTGCATTTGAACTATAACAGAAAGATAATATAATATCCTTCAAATGTGAAAAAATTAACGCGGTACGTTCGTGTATTGTGGAATCGAAGTTTACATTTTACGACGATAACATACTTTATTTTTCTGAAATATTTTAAAATAACATTAGAATCGAACACGATAACGATATCCGAGTGATTTCATTCGATCACTAAATTTGAACTATAACAGAACGATAATATAATATCTTCGAAATGTGAAAAAATTAACGCGGTACGTTCGTGTATTGTGGAATCTAAGTTTACATTTTACGACGATAACATACTTTATTTATCTAAAATATGTTAAAATAACACTAGATTCGATCATTGCATTTGAAATATAACAGAACGATAATATAATATCTTCAAAATGTGAAAAAATTAACGCGGTACGTTCGTGTATTGTGGAATCTAAGTTTACATTTTACGACGATAACATACTTTATTTATCTGAAATATTTTAAAATAACACTAGAATCGAACACGATAACGATATCCGAGTGATTTCATTCGATCACTAAATTTGAACTATAACAGAACGATAATATAATATCTTCGAAATGTGAAAAAATTAACGCGGTACGTTCGTGTATTGTGGAATCGAAGTTTACATTTTACGACGATAACATACTTTATTTATCTAAAATATGTTAAAATAACACTAGATTCGATCATTGCATTTGAAATATAACAGAACGATAATATAATATCTTCAAAATGTGAAAAAATTAACGCGGTACGTTCGTGTATTGTGGAATCTAAGTTTACATTTTACGACGATAACATACTTTATTTATCTGAAATATTTTAAAATAACACTAGAATCGAACACGATAACGATATCCGAGTGATTTCATTCGATCACTAAATTTGAACTATAACAGAACGATAATATAATATCTTCGAAATGTGAAAAAATTAACGCGGTACGTTCGTGTATTGTGGAATCTAAGTTTACATTTTACGACGATAACATACTTTATTTATCTGAAATATTTTAAAATAACACTAGAATCGAACACGATAACGATATCCGAGTGATTTCATTCGATCACTAAATTTGAACTATAACAGAACGATAATATAATATCTTTCAAATGTGAAAAAATTAACGCGGTACGTTCGTGTATTGTGGAATCGAAGTTTACATTTTACGACGATAACATACTTTATTTTTCTGAAATATTTTAAAATAACATTAGAATCGAACACGATAACGATATCCGAGTGATTTCATTCGATCACTAAATTTGAACTATAACAGAACGATAATATAATATCTTTGAAATGTGAAAAAATTAACGCGGTACGTTCGTGTATTGTGGAATCGAAGTTTATATTTTACGACGATAACATACTTTATTTTTCTGAAATATTTTAAAATAACATTAGAATCGAACACGATAACGATATCCGAGTGATTTCATTCGATCACTAAATTTGAACTATAACAGAACGATAATAAAATATCTTTGAAATGTGAAAAAAATAACGCGGTACGTTCGTGTATTGTGGAATCGAAGTTTACATTTTACGACGATAACATACTTCATTTTTCTGAAATATTTTAAAATAACATTAGAATCGAACACGATAACGATATCCGAGTGATTTCATTCGATCACTAAATTTGAACTATAACAGAACGATAATATAACATCTTTGAAATGTGAAAAAATTAATGCGGTAAGTTCGTGTATTGTGGAATCGAAGTTTACATTTTACGACGATAACATACTTTATTTATCTGAAACATTTTAAAATGACACTAGATTCGATCATTGCATTTGAACTATAA
>NC_065909.1:10287500-10290000 GCF_905147045.1 Nymphalis io | reverse complement strand
TCCTTGTCGCACCCCTCGACCCACTTTAACAGGATGGCTACGTTCGTTTCCGACAGCTAAGGTGGTACTCGCCGTCTCGTACATGGTAGCCATATATCTGCAGAACCCATCCGGCAGCCCTCTCGCCCTAAGCAGCTCAACAAGTGCCGCGTGCGACACTGTGTCGAATGCCTTAGAGAAGTCGAGCACCGCCACGTGGCATTCTCGCAGTTTTTTCCTGCTATCCCCCAACACAGCGTCAAGCACGGCGGTGTTTTCGAGAGTACCATCGGCACTCACGAAACCGCGCTGACGCCCGTCAGGTGGGCAGCAGGCGAGCAACCTCCTCGCCAGGATGCTGTGTAGGTGCCGAAGTGGTACCGACGCAATCGAAATTGGCCGATAGTCACCCGGACCTTTCGGAGCATCACTTTTCGGTATGAAAATTGCTCTACACTGTCTCAGTGATTCGGGGATACTCCCCTGTATCATCCATTCGTTGAACATTTCCGCTTTCGATGATGCTGGAATTGCCCGCCAGTCCTCCGCACGGATTCCGTCCGGACCTGGCGCAGTCCTCATGTCGATGCGGGACGCTTTCACCTCATCTATCGTTACCGGCGCCCACAGCTTTGCGTAATCGTTCACACCCCCGTAAGGGAGCCCCTTTCCGAAGGCTTTTAAGGCCTCCTTCGAAGGTCCCGGGGCGCTCGACACTGCTTCGAGGATTGGTCGCCAGTAGGTCTCCAGTTCCCCTAGGCTGTGCCTTACGGCCCGAGTGTGTCCGTCGATTACTTCCGCTGCTGCTCGACTGGGACACTTCCGAAACAACTCCTGCATCTGTGCGTACTCAGCTCGTCTCCGCCTGCGGCTAGACCGAAAATCTGACGCACTCGGGTAGTCAAATCCATTATTCTTACGGCGGAGACGTCTCCTAGCCTTCGCCCCAGGCTCGCAGCGCCGCTTCCGTCTCTCAATCTCCCGAAGGAGATCTTCCAGTACTTGCGCCGCGTTCGAGCTGACAGGGGTTTGGGCTGTACGGCGTGGCTCATCGTCAGGTGGGTCTTCGGAGGCGCTCTCTGACTCTCTCGTAGGCAGCACTTCCGGGGTCCGTTCGGTGCGCGAACCCCTTCTCGCGTTGGGCTCAACTTCCGAGAGTGCCAACTCCTCCAGACATGTTTTCACAAGTCCTTTGTATTTGGCACTCCGGCGTTGGCCTTTAACTGCTTCCAACGTCCTACGGAGTTGGGGCAGTTTGGCGAGAAGGTCTGCGTTCGGACACTTCCCGGTTTCCCTCGTAAGTTGCGCCTCGACTCGAGCCATGAGAAGCAATTCCTCCTCACTCCACCTGCGCTTCACCAACGCTGGAGCAGCCTCCGCATTGGCCTCGACGGGGTGGGCTCTACGTTTGTGAACACCCAACCCCGTCTTGGTTCCAAAAGAACGTCCACACATTGGACAGGTCCATCCAAGTGGCCGCCCAGCGTTCCCGCCGGGAACGCCAGATCGAACCACCGGGGAAGAACTGACCGTGCTCCCCGACTCCTGTGGAAGATCGGGGCGGCCCAATATTTTCTTATTTGGACTTTTTGCAACGGTTAGATCTCCCATATGGTCGGGCCGCAAACCCAACCACGGGATTCGCCCACGGTTTTTGCAAGGTCCCAACCGAAGAAAACCGCTAGGCTTGAAGGTCTCCGTAGAGACCAACCATCGGGACTACTGCGAGGAATCTCACCTCGCAGTCACCACCTGGATTACAACCTTAAGATGGAAGGCTGTCGCACCACTCAAAGAGAATCCAGGGTCAAGCCTGATTCCGGTCTCCACCACCGCAGACGTATCCGTGAGGACTGTATCGGCGATGGTGGAGACCGCAATGGAATAGCGCTTGTGGCCTCGTCGACGAGTGGATTAGGATATTTGCACCAACGAGGCATGCAGCACCGCAACGGCTACTATCGGGCTGCCTAATTTAGGTGCGGATCCCCCCCTCCCACATCAGCTTGGCAGCGGCGCCACGGGCAGGCTGTGGATAGGAGTTGGGCGTCGTGACAAGTCACTCTTCCCCTTTGACGGGCTGGCCGCGCATTCTTCGCATCCCCGAAGCTAGCCGGCGGGCTCGGAAATTCGTGCTACGACCAACCCGTGAGTATCTTAGACAACATCTTCCCCGTTAGGGGTGTGAGCATTCCACCAAGACAATGCCACATTGATCAGTCAAGGTTGCCCACATATTTTCATATGTGTGCAGACACAACCGCCATGGGCCAATACCGCAGGTTTGCTTACTTAAGAGAGTCATAGTTACTCCCGCCGTTTACCCGCGCTTGCTTGAATTTCTTCACGTTGACATTCAGAGCACTGGGCAGAAATCACATTGCGTCAACACCCGCGAGGGCCATCGCAATGCTTTGTTTTAATTAGACAGTCGGATTCCCCTTGTCCGTGCCAGTTCTGAGCTGACCGTTGAACGGCGGTCGTACAGAACCGCGCCGATCGCGCACGAGACGAAACCGAC
>NC_065909.1:10262500-10285000 GCF_905147045.1 Nymphalis io | reverse complement strand
TGATCCTCCCTGATCTGAGGCCAACGATAAAAAAAAAAACGAGGCAGACGCGATATCCGTCAACGCGACGGCGCCGCTTTCGTCGAGACGAGACGAGACGAGACGAGATCTTCATCATCATCCGTCCGTTCCGACGTCGGCGTCGACGCGCTCTTCGGACGTCGAGTCCGCCTACTATTCGTTATCGCGCGTGCACGCACGTGCGCGCGTTCGTTCGTTCGCCACCCCGCCGTCTGTGTATATAATGATAACACAGACACGAGAGACGACACGACGCGACGCGACACGACACGACACGCCTCGAAAACGAATACGACGTTTACATGTCATCACGTACGCAATGCGCGCTTTATGTGTATACGTCGTAACGAAAACAACGGAGCTGTTTTATCGATATACGTTCGATCGATGTTCGATAACGAGAAACGTACGAACTCTCGCTCTCTCACTAGACTAGAAGAGATCGGCCCTCATATATCCGATTACCCTCTTTGATCGAACGATAGAACGACGATCGAAAGGTCGGAGATGGGGGCGCGCTCTCGACTAGACCGATCGACGAAGACGACGACGACGACGTAGACGACGTAGACGTACGAATCGGTAGAGCGAGCGACGCTCTCGGTCTCTCACACATCGCGCATAACGAAACTCCGTGACGTAAACGTACACACGAACCGTATATAAATACAAAAATTTTGTAATATACACGAACACGCATGGTACATAAACATACATACACGTCGTATTGAAATATTTGAACGGACCGAGAGAGAGTCGGTTCGTATACGAATACGAATACGAACGAACTCTAAAACGGATACCGTCATGTGTTCGAGAATAACGTATAAAAGTTTAACATTACGAAAAACTATATACACATTAAACATTGAACAGTGTGGTATATATTCTTATACAGCCGGCCCTCAGACAGGAGTGGTCCTGGATGTTTCTCCACGGACCGCAATGTGCGTTCGAAATGTCGATGTTCAAATGTGTCCTGCAGTTCACACTATGACGCGCAGTTAACTGCGTTCTTCATCGACCCGCGAGCCAAGTGATCCACCGTCCAGGGTAATTGTTTATTTTCATGATGATTAGTTTCTACGATCACTGAAGCGATTCTATACACGCCCGTGATATTAGTTTGTTTAAATTTTTTTTTTTTTTCTTTTTTTATTTCTTTTCAGTATATAAATAAAAATTAAAAAAAAAAAAATATATTAAAAAAAAAAAATAAAAAAAAAATATACGTTATTTGAAGATGACGATGCGCTATCGAAAGACGACAACATCGTGCTTTCCTCGAGAAACCGACGTCGAAACATCAGAAGGGACGCGTTGAACGACCCCGTTTTTATTATATTCGGAGTCGTCGTCTCGCACCCGAACGACATACGAACGCCGAACCGCATTTTGTTTTATTTCATTTTACGAAAAAAACAAACGAAACTTTCAGCGGACGCTTCTCGTATCCCCGCCGACTGACCGATCGACTGACTGACTGATCGTCGATCATCGTATCATCGTCTAGGAGAGCGTGTGAAACGCATCATCGCACGTATCGATCGAAAGCACGAGGCCTCTATGAAAATATGATATAACGCATAAAACACAAAACACGAAAACACATCGACGTCACCACGGATCGATATCATATTAAATTCAAAAACGAATTCAAATCGACACTCACATAACGACCGATCGATGTAAACGATGACGAGACTCGTAATCGAACGGAGACGACGACGCGTAACGTAGACGTAGACGTAGACGTAGACGAAGAACGAAAGACGAAAACGAAAACGAAGAGCGACGAGAGTCTTGAACTCGAAACGTATACAGTGTCGTATATATATTATACATGTGACTCGCGGCGCGGATTCTTGCCGGTCTACGTACACAGGTATAACGAAGACGACTACGGTAACGACGAGTGAAGACTGCACGCGTGCAACTTCGATGTTCGTTAGCTAGCGTTCTCGCTAGTTACGTTCGCCGCGTACATACGACGTCCACATTCGAATTGAAAGTACACGATTACATACGTCTTACGACGATCGTTATATTCGTATCTCTTTTTATAATACTACGTTTTATATATATATACGTATATCGATTCGATGACGACGCTTCAGCGATACGTATTTTATTTATATATTTTTTTGCGAATATCGTTATTTTCATACGTGATGATACTAACGTCGAAGGCGATGACGACTCGTATATCAACGAACGCCTAGACGAAGACGACGTAGTCGTCGTCGTCGTCGTCGTCGTCGTCGTCGGAGAAACGATAATGCGATCCACCGATCGAATTCGCATTTTTTCGTATTATGATTCTTTTTGGTTGTTGTTATTGTTTTATTATATCGTCGTATGTATATCGGCACTCTCATTGCTCTTTCGTGCTGCACTATTTATCTCGCTCGTATACAGAGAAGAGCTCGATCCGCACAGAGACGAAACAGAATTCGAGATAGATAAACGTACGTTAATGATCCTTCCGCAGGTTCCCCTACGGAAACCTTGTTACGACTTTTACTTCCTCTAAATGATCAAGTTTGGTCAACTTCCCAGCAACGCCGACGGCCGTGAAGCCACCGCGTGTCGGTCCGAAGACCTCACTAAATCATTCAATCGGTAGTAGCGACGGGCGGTGTGTACAAAGGGCAGGGACGTAATCAACGCGAGCTTATGACTCGCGCTTACTAGGAATTCCTCGTTTATGGGGGATAATTGCAAACCCCAATCCCCAGCACGAAGGAGTTTCAACGGGTTGCCCGGGCCTCTAGGCCAGGGAGAACATGCTGATTCCTTCAGTGTAGCGCGCGTGCGGCCCAGGACATCTAAGGGCATCACAGACCTGTTATTGCTCAATCTCGTGCGGCTCGAAGCCGCCGGTCCCTCTAAGAAGAATTTTAATACGCCGCCAGTGAGTTGCTCGACCGAAATCGGGCACACCTAAATGACGACGCCTATTTAGCAGGCTAGAGTCTCGTTCGTTACCGGAATTAACCAGACAAATCGCTCCACCAACTAAGAACGGCCATGCACCACCACCCACCGAATCAAGAAAGAGCTATTAATCTGTCAATCCTTCCGGTGTCCGGGCCTGGTGAGATTTCCCGTGTTGAGTCAAATTAAGCCGCAGGCTCCACTCCTGGTGGTGCCCTTCCGTCAATTCCTTTAAGTTTCAGCTTTGCAACCATACTCCCCCCGGAGTCCAAAATCTTTGGTTTCCCGGAAGCTGCCCGCCGAGCCATTGTAGTAACGTCGGCGGATCGCTAGATGACATATTTACGGTTAGAACTAGGGCGGTATCTAATCGCCTTCGAACCTCTAACTTTCGTTCTTGATTGATGAAAACACCTTTGGCAAATGCTTTCGCTGATGTTCGTCTTGCGACGATCCAAGAATTTCACCTCTAACGTCGCAATACGAATGCCCCCAGTTATCCCTATTAATCATTACCTCGGAGTTCTGAAAACCAACAAAATAGAACCGAGATCATATTCTATTATTCCATGCACGAAATATTCAAGCGGCATTTTGAGCCCGCTTTGAGCACTCTAATTTGTTCAAAGTAAAATTGTCGGCCCACCTCGACACTCACCGAAGAGCACCGCGATAGGATTTTGATATTGAACCGGCGTTTTACCGCCGGCTCACCGACGATATGCTCCGCAAACGTGTCAGTATCACCGCGGATGCGGTGCACCGACAGCGCGGCGCACAAATGCAACTACGAGCTTTTTAACCGCAACAATTTTAGTATACGCTATTGGAGCTGGAATTACCGCGGCTGCTGGCACCAGACTTGCCCTCCAATTGTTCCTCGTTAAAATATTTAAAGTGTACTCATTCCGATTACGAGGCCTCGAAAGAGTCCCGTATCGTTATTTTTCGTCACTACCTCCCCGTGCCGGGAGTGGGTAATTTGCGCGCCTGCTGCCTTCCTTGGATGTGGTAGCCGTTTCTCAGGCTCCCTCTCCGGAATCGAACCCTGATTCCCCGTTACCCGTGACAACCATGGTAGTCGCAGAAACTACCATCGAAAGTTGATAAGGCAGACATTTGAAAGATGCGTCGCCGGTACTGGACCATGCGATCGGCAAAAGTTATCCAGATTCATCAAAATTAACGACTTCGGACGAGACGCCCTCCGTCGATTGGTTTTGATCTAATAAAAGCACTCATCCCATCACTGGTCAGAGTTCTGATTGCATGTATTAGCTCTAGAATTACCACAGTTATCCAAGTAACTGAGTAAGATCTAAGGAACCAAAACTGATATATTGAGCCATTCGCGGTATCGCCTTAATACGGCTTGCACTGAGACATGCATGGCTTAATCTTTGAGACAAGCATATAACTACTGGCAGGATCAACCAGGGAGCTAACATAGATTATTCTCGACGACGACGACGACACGTCCGTGCGTGCTTGCGCGAACGCGACACCTTCGCCGTAAGTTTCTCTCATTTAACTCGATTCTCGTTTCCAGCAACGACGACGACGACGACGACGACGACGACGACGTTGTCTTCGTTCGTCGTCGCTTCGAAACGAGCTTCGTCGTACCGTATCGATTCGATCGCGTTAGACGCGATAGACTCTTACGGTTGACTTTTTTCATTCATTATCATAATAAATAATGATAAATAACCGACGACACCGAAGTAGCCCGAGAAGAGCACGACGACGACGACGATTCGTCTAAGATGACACTCGACGGTCACGAATATGAATATTCGAAACGAGATCGTTCATTTTAGAAACACTTCCGTACACGATGTGCACGTATGTTATTGTTCAACGGATATATGTGTCGTGAAACATTCGGATCGACGCCCGGTGTTTGAGTGTTCGTACCGATACTCGGGTTATGTATTTTTCGTACATGATAGTTTTTGTTAATATAAAGAGTTTTAGGAACGACCGTTTCGCATACATTTCTATATGCATTAAACGAACGTACTGAATCTTTTAAAAACTCCGTCTGCGGCGTTTATCTCCGAAGACATCGTCATCGCACCACACATCGGGGTCCACAATAAATCTACACGAGAACATCATACGTTATCATGTCGATGAATTTGTAGAGAGAGGAGCGATGACGACGCCGGAGTCGCTTTAGAAAGAGCAACTTACGTACGTCCGTCGGTCGGCACAGTTATGGAACGAAAAGTATATTTCTCCACATTATTTGTATATATTATTATTGTAAAACGACAACGCCGCGACGAGCTTACGACGACGACGACCGCGGCAGCAATACATTATAATATAATACAACATTACTAGAAGAAAACAACTTTTCGATAGAGTCTTATCTTGAACGGTTGCGACGCGTCTCACGAAATAATATTTTCATATATATCGTTCGACGTTCGAACCGAACGTACTCTATGTATATGCCGGACGATGAATATGACATTCGGCGCTTCATAACGGCGGATGTATTTTTTTCGAATTATTTTTTTTTTAATGTTTTATATATAATATCAACCCCCTCCCCGTCGCAAGGAATAAAACAAACAAAGAATCGAAGTTTACATTTTACGACGATATCATACTTTATTTATCTGAAATATTTTAAAATTACACTAGAATCGAACACGATAACGATATCCGAGTGATTTCATTCGATCATTGCATTTGAACTATAACAGAACGATAATAAAATATCTTTCAAATGTGAAAAAATTAACGCGGTACGTTCGTGTATTGTGGAATCGAAGTTTACATTTTACGACGATAACATACTTTATTTATCTGAAATATTTTAAAATGACACTAGATTCGATCATTGCATTTGAACTATAACAGAAAGATAATATAATATCCTTCAAATGTGAAAAAATTAACGCGGTACGTTCGTGTATTGTGGAATCGAAGTTTACATTTTACGACGATAACATACTTTATTTATCTGAAATATTTTAAAATAACATTAGAATCGAACACGATAACGATATCCGAGTGATTTCATTCGATCATTGCATTTGAACTATAACAGAACGATAATAAAATATCTTTGAAATGTGAAAAAATTAATGCGGTACGTTCGTGTATTGTGGAATCGAAGTTTACATTTTACGACGATAACATACTTTATTTATCTAAAATATGTTAAAATAACACTAAATTCGATCATTGCATTTGAACTATAACAGAAAGATAATATAATATCTTTCAAATGTGAAAAAATTAACGCGGTACGTTCGTGTATTGTGGAATCGAAGTTTACATTTTACGACGATAACATACTTTATTTATCTGAAATATGTTAAAATATTACTAGATTCGATCATTGCATTTGAACTATAACAGAAAGATAATATAATATCCTTCAAATGTGAAAAAATTAACGCGGTACGTTCGTGTATTGTGGAATCGAAGTTTACATTTTACGACGATAACATACTTTATTTATCTGAAACATTTTAAAATAACACTAGATTCGATCATTGCATTTGAACTATAACAGAAAGATTATATAATATCCTTCAAATGTGAAAAAATTAACGCGGTACGTTCGTGTATTGTAGAATCGAAGTTTACATTTTACGACGATAACATACTTTATTTATCTGAAATATTTTAAAATGACACTAGATTCGATCATTGCATTTGAAATATAACAGAACGATAATATAATATCTTCAAAATGTGAAAAAATTAACGCGGTACGTTCGTGTATTGTGGAATCGAAGTTTACATTTTACGACGATATCATACTTTATTTATCTGAAATATTTTAAAATTACACTAGAATCGAACACGATAACGATATCCGAGTGATTTCATTCGATCATTGCATTTGAACTATAACAGAACGATAATAAAATATCTTTCAAATGTGAAAAAATTAACGCGGTACGTTCGTGTATTGTAGAATCGAAGTTTACATTTTACGACGATAACATACTTTATTTATCTGAAATATTTTAAAATGACACTAGATTCGATCATTGCATTTGAAATATAACAGAACGATAATATAATATCTTCAAAATGTGAAAAAATTAACGCGGTACGTTCGTGTATTGTGGAATCGAAGTTTACATTTTACGACGATATCATACTTTATTTATCTGAAATATTTTAAAATTACACTAGAATCGAACACAATAACGATATCCGAGTGATTTCATTCGATCATTGCATTTGAACTATAACAGAACGATAATAAAATATCTTTCAAATGTGAAAAAATTAACGCGGTACGTTCGTGTATTGTGGAATCGAAGTTTACATTTTACGACGATAACATACTTTATTTATCTGAAATATTTTAAAATGACACTAGATTCGATCATTGCATTTGAACTATAACAGAAAGATAATATAATATCCTTCAAATGTGAAAAAATTAACGCGGTACGTTCGTGTATTGTGGAATCGAAGTTTACATTTTACGACGATAACATACTTTATTTATCTGAAATATTTTAAAATAACATTAGAATCGAACACGATAACGATATCCGAGTGATTTCATTCGATCACTAAATTTGAACTATAACAGAACGATAATATAATATCTTTGAAATGTGAAAAAATTAACGCGGTACGTTCGTGTATTGTGGAATCGAAGTTTACATTTTACGACGATAACATACTTTATTTTTCTGAAATATTTTAAAATAACATTAGAATCGAACACGATAACGATATCCGAGTGATTTCATTCGATCACTAAATTTGAACTATAACAGAACGATAATATAATATCTTTCAAATGTGAAAAAATTAACGCGGTACGTTCGTGTATTGTAGAATCGAAGTTTACGTTTTACGACGATAACATACTTTATTTATCTGAAACATTTTAAAATAACACTAGATTCGATCATTGCATTTGAACTATAACAGAAAGATAATATAATATCCTTCAAATGTGAAAAAATTAACGCGGTACGTTCGTGTATTGTGGAATCGAAGTTTACATTTTACGACGATAACATACTTTAGTGACATCGTATATGACACGAACTAACCACGAACGTGACCCTATACAGACTCTCGAGGGACTCTATCGATGTAAGAGATTTCGCGGAACGTTCGTGTATTGTATATTTTCTAAACGTACGGCGAACGATACATAACACGAACTAACCACGACATTGACTCACGAAGGACTCCTCTATCGATTTCAGTGTTTTCGTATAAAACGCGGAACGTTCGTGTAATAAAGAAGTGAAAAGTCTACATTTTACGACGATAACATACTTTAGCGACATCGTTCATGACACGAACTAACCACGAACGTGACACTACAAAATTTACATCTTATAATATCTTTCAAATGTGAAAAAATTAACGCGGTACGTTCGTGTATTGTGGAATCGAAGTTTACATTTTACGACGATAACATACTTTATTTATCTGAAATATTTTAAAATGACACTAGATTCGATCATTGCATTTGAACTATAACAGAAAGATAATATAATATCCTTCAAATGTGAAAAAATTAACGCGGTACGTTCGTGTATTGTGGAATCGAAGTTTACATTTTACGACGATAACATACTTTATTTATCTGAAATATTTTAAAATAACATTAGAATCGAACACGATAACGATATCCGAGTGATTTCATTCGATCATTGCATTTGAACTATAACAGAACGATAATAAAATATCTTTGAAATGTGAAAAAATTAATGCGGTACGTTCGTGTATTGTGGAATCGAAGTTTACATTTTACGACGATAACATACTTTATTTATCTAAAATATGTTAAAATAACACTAGATTCGATCATTGCATTTGAAATATAACAGAACGATAATATAATATCTTCAAAATGTGAAAAAATTAACGCGGTACGTTCGTGTATTGTGGAATCGAAGTTTACATTTTACGACGATAACATACTTTATTTATCTAAAATATGTTAAAATAACACTAGATTCGATCATTGCATTTGAACTATAACAGAAAGATAATATAATATCCTTCAAATGTGAAAAAATTAACGCGGTACGTTCGTGTATTGTGGAATCGAAGTTTACATTTTACGACGATAACATACTTTATTTATCTGAAACATTTTAAAATAACACTAGATTCGATCATTGCATTTGAACTATTACAGAAAGATAATATAATATCCTTCAAATGTGAAAAAATTAACGCGGTACGTTCGTGTATTGTGGAATTGAAGTTTACATTTTACGACGATAACATACTTTAGCGACATCGTTCATGACACGAACTAACCACGAACGTGACACTACAAAATTTACATCTTATAATATCTTTCAAATGTGAAAAAATTAACGCGGTACGTTCGTGTATTGTGGAATCGAAGTTTACATTTTACGACGATAACATACTTTATTTATCTGAAATATTTTAAAATGACACTAGATTCGATCATTGCATTTGAACTATTACAGAAAGATAATATAATATCCTTCAAATGTGAAAAAATTAACGCGGTACGTTCGTGTATTGTAGAATCGAAGTTTACATTTTACGACGATAACATACTTTATTTATCTGAAATATTTTAAAATGACACTAGATTCGATCATTGCATTTGAAATATAACAGAACGATAATATAATATCTTCAAAATGTGAAAAAATTAACGCGGTACGTTCGTGTATTGTGGAATCGAAGTTTACATTTTACGACGATATCATACTTTATTTATCTGAAATATTTTAAAATTACACTAGAATCGAACACGATAACGATATCCGAGTGATTTCATTCGATCATTGCATTTGAACTATAACAGAACGATAATAAAATATCTTTCAAATGTGAAAAAATTAACGCGGTACGTTCGTGTATTGTGGAATCGAAGTTTACATTTTACGACGATAACATACTTTATTTATCTGAAATATTTTAAAATGACACTAGATTCGATCATTGCATTTGAACTATAACAGAAAGATAATATAATATCCTTCAAATGTGAAAAAATTAACGCGGTACGTTCGTGTATTGTGGAATCGAAGTTTACATTTTACGACGATAACATACTTTATTTATCTGAAATATTTTAAAATAACATTAGAATCGAACACGATAACGATATCCGAGTGATTTCATTCGATCACTAAATTTGAACTATAACAGAACGATAATATAATATCTTTGAAATGTGAAAAAATTAACGCGGTACGTTCGTGTATTGTGGAATCGAAGTTTACATTTTACGACGATAACATACTTTATTTTTCTGAAATATTTTAAAATAACATTAGAATCGAACACGATAACGATATCCGAGTGATTTCATTCGATCACTAAATTTGAACTATAACAGAACGATAATATAATATCTTTCAAATGTGAAAAAATTAACGCGGTACGTTCGTGTATTGTAGAATCGAAGTTTACATTTTACGACGATAACATACTTTATTTATCTGAAACATTTTAAAATAACACTAGATTCGATCATTGCATTTGAACTATAACAGAAAGATAATATAATATCCTTCAAATGTGAAAAAATTAACGCGGTACGTTCGTGTATTGTGGAATCGAAGTTTACATTTTACGACGATAACATACTTTAGTGACATCGTATATGACACGAACTAACCACGAACGTGACCCTATACAGACTCTCGAGGGACTCTATCGATGTAAGAGATTTCGCGGAACGTTCGTGTATTGTATATTTTCTAAACGTACGGCGAACGATACATAACACGAACTAACCACGACATTGACTCACGAAGGACTCCTCTATCGATTTCAGTGTTTTCGTATAAAACGCGGAACGTTCGTGTAATAAAGAAGTGAAAAGTCTACATTTTACGACGATAACATACTTTAGCGACATCGTTCATGACACGAACTAACCACGAACGTGACACTACAAAATTTACATCTTATAATATCTTTCAAATGTGAAAAAATTAACGCGGTACGTTCGTGTATTGTGGAATCGAAGTTTACATTTTACGACGATAACATACTTTATTTATCTGAAATATTTTAAAATGACACTAGATTCGATCATTGCATTTGAACTATAACAGAAAGATAATATAATATCCTTCAAATGTGAAAAAATTAACGCGGCACGTTCGTGTATTGTGGAATCGAAGTTTACATTTTACGACGATAACATACTTTATTTTTCTGAAATATTTTAAAATAACATTAGAATCGAACACGATAACGATATCCGAGTGATTTCATTCGATCATTGCATTTGAACTATAACAGAACGATAATAAAATATCTTTGAAATGTGAAAAAATTAATGCGGTACGTTCGTGTATTGTGGAATCGAAGTTTACATTTTACGACGATAACATACTTTATTTATCTAAAATATGTTAAAATAACACTAGATTCGATCATTGCATTTGAAATATAACAGAACGATAATATAATATCTTCAAAATGTGAAAAAATTAACGCGGTACGTTCGTGTATTGTGGAATCGAAGTTTACATTTTACGACGATAACATACTTTATTTATCTAAAATATGTTAAAATAACACTAGATTCGATCATTGCATTTGAACTATAACAGAAAGATAATATAATATCCTTCAAATGTGAAAAAATTAACGCGGTACGTTCGTGTATTGTGGAATCGAAGTTTACATTTTACGACGATAACATACTTTATTTATCTGAAACATTTTAAAATAACACTAGATTCGATCATTGCATTTGAACTATTACAGAAAGATAATATAATATCCTTCAAATGTGAAAAAATTAACGCGGTACGTTCGTGTATTGTGGAATTGAAGTTTACATTTTACGACGATAACATACTTTAGCGACATCGTTCATGACACGAACTAACCACGAACGTGACACTACAAAATTTACATCTTATAATATCTTTCAAATGTGAAAAAATTAACGCGGTACGTTCGTGTATTGTGGAATCGAAGTTTACATTTTACGACGATAACATACTTTATTTATCTGAAATATTTTAAAATGACACTAGATTCGATCATTGCATTTGAACTATAACAGAAAGATTATATAATATCCTTCAAATGTGAAAAAATTAACGCGGTACGTTCGTGTATTGTAGAATCGAAGTTTACATTTTACGACGATAACATACTTTATTTATCTGAAATATTTTAAAATGACACTAGATTCGATCATTGCATTTGAAATATAACAGAACGATAATATAATATCTTCAAAATGTGAAAAAATTAACGCGGTACGTTCGTGTATTGTGGAATCGAAGTTTACATTTTACGACGATATCATACTTTATTTATCTGAAATATTTTAAAATTACACTAGAATCGAACACGATAACGATATCCGAGTGATTTCATTCGATCATTGCATTTGAACTATAACAGAACGATAATAAAATATCTTTCAAATGTGAAAAAATTAACGCGGTACGTTCGTGTATTGTGGAATCGAAGTTTACATTTTACGACGATAACATACTTTATTTATCTGAAACATTTTAAAATGACACTAGATTCGATCATTGCATTTGAACTATAACAGAAAGATAATATAATATCCTTCAAATGTGAAAAAATTAACGCGGTACGTTCGTGTATTGTGGAATCGAAGTTTACATTTTACGACGATAACATACTTTATTTATCTGAAATATTTTAAAATAACATTAGAATCGAACACGATAACGATATCCGAGTGATTTCATTCGATCACTAAATTTGAACTATAACAGAACGATAATATAATATCTTTGAAATGTGAAAAAATTAACGCGGTACGTTCGTGTATTGTGGAATCGAAGTTTACATTTTACGACGATAACATACTTTATTTTTCTGAAATATTTTAAAATAACATTAGAATCGAACACGATAACGATATCCGAGTGATTTCATTCGATCACTAAATTTGAACTATAACAGAACGATAATATAATATCTTTCAAATGTGAAAAAATTAACGCGGTACGTTCGTGTATTGTAGAATCGAAGTTTACATTTTACGACGATAACATACTTTATTTATCTGAAACATTTTAAAATAACACTAGATTCGATCATTGCATTTGAACTATAACAGAAAGATAATATAATATCCTTCAAATGTGAAAAAATTAACGCGGTACGTTCGTGTATTGTGGAATCGAAGTTTACATTTTACGACGATAACATACTTTATTTATCTGAAATATTTTAAAATAACATTAGAATCGAACACGATAACGATATCCGAGTGATTTCATTCGATCACTGCATTTGAACTATAATAGAACGATAATATAATATCTTTCAAATGTGAAAAAATTAACGCGGTACGTTCGTGTATTGTGGAATCGAAGTTTACATTTTACGACGATAACATACTTTATTTATCTGAAACATTTTAAAATAACACTAAATTCGATCATTGCATTTGAACTATAACAGAAAGATAATATAATATCCTTCAAATGTGAAAAAATTAACGCGGTACGTTCGTGTATTGTGGAATCGAAGTTTACATTTTACGACGATAACATACTTTATTTATCTGAAACATTTTAAAATAACACTAGATTCGATCATTGCATTTGAAATATAACAGAACGATAATATAATATCTTCAAAATGTGAAAAAATTAACGCGGTACGTTCGTGTATTGTGGAATTGAAGTTTACATTTTACGACGATAACATACTTTATTTATCTGAAATATTTTAAAATGACACTAGATTCGATCATTGCATTTGAAATATAACAGAACGATAATATAATAT
Organism: Nymphalis io; assembly: GCF_905147045.1. NCBI lineage: Eukaryota > Metazoa > Arthropoda > Insecta > Lepidoptera > Nymphalidae > Nymphalis > Nymphalis io. The sequence continues at coordinate 10,271,296 of NC_065909.1, read as the reverse complement.
CTTCAAAATGTGAAAAAATTAACGCGGTACGTTCGTGTATTGTGGAATCGAAGTTTACATTTTACGACGATATCATACTTTATTTATCTGAAATATTTTAAAATTACACTAGAATCGAACACGATAACGATATCCGAGTGATTTCATTCGATCATTGCATTTGAACTATAACAGAACGATAATAAAATATCTTTCAAATGTGAAAAAATTAACGCGGTACGTTCGTGTATTGTGGAATCGAAGTTTACATTTTACGACGATAACATACTTTATTTATCTGAAATATTTTAAAATGACACTAGATTCGATCATTGCATTTGAACTATAACAGAAAGATTATATAATATCCTTCAAATGTGAAAAAATTAACGCGGTACGTTCGTGTATTGTAGAATCGAAGTTTACATTTTACGACGATAACATACTTTATTTATCTGAAATATTTTAAAATGACACTAGATTCGATCATTGCATTTGAAATATAACAGAACGATAATATAATATCTTCAAAATGTGAAAAAATTAACGCGGTACGTTCGTGTATTGTGGAATCGAAGTTTACATTTTACGACGATATCATACTTTATTTATCTGAAATATTTTAAAATTACACTAGAATCGAACACGATAACGATATCCGAGTGATTTCATTCGATCATTGCATTTGAACTATAACAGAACGATAATAAAATATCTTTCAAATGTGAAAAAATTAACGCGGTACGTTCGTGTATTGTGGAATCGAAGTTTACATTTTACGACGATAACATACTTTATTTATCTGAAATATTTTAAAATGACACTAGATTCGATCATTGCATTTGAACTATAACAGAAAGATAATATAATATCCTTCAAATGTGAAAAAATTAACGCGGTACGTTCGTGTATTGTGGAATCGAAGTTTACATTTTACGACGATAACATACTTTATTTATCTGAAATATTTTAAAATAATATTAGAATCGAACACGATAACGATATCCGAGTGATTTCATTCGATCACTAAATTTGAACTATAACAGAACGATAATATAATATCTTTGAAATGTGAAAAAATTAACGCGGTACGTTCGTGTATTGTGGAATCGAAGTTTACATTTTACGACGATAACATACTTTATTTTTCTGAAATATTTTAAAATAACATTAGAATCGAACACGATAACGATATCCGAGTGATTTCATTCGATCACTAAATTTGAACTATAACAGAACGATAATATAATATCTTCGAAATGTGAAAAAATTAACGCGGTACGTTCGTGTATTGTGGAATCTAAGTTTACATTTTACGACGATAACATACTTTATTTATCTAAAATATGTTAAAATAACACTAGATTCGATCATTGCATTTGAAATATAACAGAACGATAATATAATATCTTCAAAATGTGAAAAAATTAACGCGGTACGTTCGTGTATTGTGGAATCTAAGTTTACATTTTACGACGATAACATACTTTATTTTTCTGAAATATTTTAAAATAACATTAGAATCGAACACGATAACGATATCCGAGTGATTTCATTCGATCACTAAATTTGAACTATAACAGAACGATAATATAATATCTTTGAAATGTGAAAAAATTAACGCGGTACGTTCGTGTATTGTGGAATCGAAGTTTACATTTTACGACGATAACATACTTTATTTATCTGAAATATTTTAAAATGACACTAGATTCGATCATTGCATTTGAACTATAACAGAAAGATAATATAATATCCTTCAAATGTGAAAAAATTAACGCGGTACGTTCGTGTATTGTGGAATCGAAGTTTACATTTTACGACGATAACATACTTTATTTATCTGAAATATTTTAAAATAACATTAGAATCGAACACGATAACGATATCCGAGTGATTTCATTCGATCACTGCATTTGAACTATAACAGAACGATAATATAATATCTTTCAAATGTGAAAAAATTAACGCGGTACGTTCGTGTATTGTGGAATCGAAGTTTACATTTTACGACGATAACATACTTTATTTATCTGAAACATTTTAAAATAACACTAGATTCGATCATTGCATTTGAACTATAACAGAAAGATAATATAATATCTTTCAAATGTGAAAAAATTAACGCGGTACGTTCGTGTATTGTGGAATCGAAGTTTACATTTTACGACGATAACATACTTTATTTATCTGAAATATGTTAAAATATTACTAGATTCGATCATTGCATTTGAACTATAACAGAAAGATAATATAATATCCTTCAAATGTGAAAAAATTAACGCGGTACGTTCGTGTATTGTGGAATCGAAGTTTACATTTTACGACGATAACATTCTTTATTTATCTGAAACATTTTAAAATAACACTAGATTCGATCATTGCATTTGAACTATTACAGAAAGATAATATAATATCCTTCAAATGTGAAAAAATTAACGCGGTACGTTCGTGTATTGTGGAATTGAAGTTTACATTTTACGACGATAACATACTTTAGCGACATCGTTCATGACACGAACTAACCACGAACGTGACACTACAAAATTTACATCTTATAATATCTTTCAAATGTGAAAAAATTAACGCGGTACGTTCGTGTATTGTGGAATCGAAGTTTACATTTTACGACGATAACATACTTTATTTATCTGAAATATTTTAAAATGACACTAGATTCGATCATTGCATTTGAACTATAACAGAAAGATTATATAATATCCTTCAAATGTGAAAAAATTAACGCGGTACGTTCGTGTATTGTAGAATCGAAGTTTACATTTTACGACGATAACATACTTTATTTATCTGAAATATTTTAAAATGACACTAGATTCGATCATTGCATTTGAAATATAACAGAACGATAATATAATATCTTCAAAATGTGAAAAAATTAACGCGGTACGTTCGTGTATTGTGGAATCGAAGTTTACATTTTACGACGATATCATACTTTATTTATCTGAAATATTTTAAAATTACACTAGAATCGAACACGATAACGATATCCGAGTGATTTCATTCGATCATTGCATTTGAACTATAACAGAACGATAATAAAATATCTTTCAAATGTGAAAAAATTAACGCGGTACGTTCGTGTATTGTGGAATCGAAGTTTACATTTTACGACGATAACATACTTTATTTATCTGAAATATTTTAAAATGACACTAGATTCGATCACTGCATTTGAACTATAACAGAAAGATAATATAATATCCTTCAAATGTGAAAAAATTAACGCGGTACGTTCGTGTATTGTGGAATCGAAGTTTACATTTTACGACGATAACATACTTTATTTATCTGAAATATTTTAAAATAACATTAGAATCGAACACGATAACGATATCCGAGTGATTTCATTCGATCACTAAATTTGAACTATAACAGAAAGATAATATAATATCCTTCAAATGTGAAAAAATTAACGCGGTACGTTCGTGTATTGTGGAATCGAAGTTTACATTTTACGACGATAACATACTTTATTTATCTGAAACATTTTAAAATAACACTAAATTCGATCATTGCATTTGAACTATAACAGAAAGATAATATAATATCTTTCAAATGTGAAAAAATTAACGCGGTACGTTCGTGTATTGTGGAATCGAAGTTTACATTTTACGACGATAACATACTTTATTTATCTGAAATATGTTAAAATATTACTAGATTCGATCATTGCATTTGAACTATAACAGAAAGATAATATAATATCCTTCAAATGTGAAAAAATTAACGCGGTACGTTCGTGTATTGTGGAATCGAAGTTTACATTTTACGACGATAACATTCTTTATTTATCTGAAACATTTTAAAATAACACTAGATTCGATCATTGCATTTGAACTATTACAGAAAGATAATATAATATCCTTCAAATGTGAAAAAATTAACGCGGTACGTTCGTGTATTGTGGAATTGAAGTTTACATTTTACGACGATAACATACTTTAGCGACATCGTTCATGACACGAACTAACCACGAACGTGACACTACAAAATTTACATCTTATAATATCTTTCAAATGTGAAAAAATTAACGCGGTACGTTCGTGTATTGTGGAATCGAAGTTTACATTTTACGACGATAACATACTTTATTTATCTGAAATATTTTAAAATGACACTAGATTCGATCATTGCATTTGAACTATAACAGAAAGATTATATAATATCCTTCAAATGTGAAAAAATTAACGCGGTACGTTCGTGTATTGTAGAATCGAAGTTTACATTTTACGACGATAACATACTTTATTTATCTGAAATATTTTAAAATGACACTAGATTCGATCATTGCATTTGAAATATAACAGAACGATAATATAATATCTTCAAAATGTGAAAAAATTAACGCGGTACGTTCGTGTATTGTGGAATCGAAGTTTACATTTTACGACGATATCATACTTTATTTATCTGAAATATTTTAAAATTACACTAGAATCGAACACGATAACGATATCCGAGTGATTTCATTCGATCATTGCATTTGAACTATAACAGAACGATAATAAAATATCTTTCAAATGTGAAAAAATTAACGCGGTACGTTCGTGTATTGTGGAATCGAAGTTTACATTTTACGACGATAACATACTTTATTTATCTGAAACATTTTAAAATAACACTAAATTCGATCATTGCATTTGAACTATAACAGAAAGATAATATAATATCTTTCAAATGTGAAAAAATTAACGCGGTACGTTCGTGTATTGTGGAATCGAAGTTTACATTTTACGACGATAACATACTTTATTTATCTGAAATATGTTAAAATATTACTAGATTCGATCATTGCATTTGAACTATAACAGAAAGATAATATAATATCCTTCAAATGTGAAAAAATTAACGCGGTACGTTCGTGTATTGTGGAATCGAAGTTTACATTTTACGACGATAACATTCTTTATTTATCTGAAACATTTTAAAATAACACTAGATTCGATCATTGCATTTGAACTATTACAGAAAGATAATATAATATCCTTCAAATGTGAAAAAATTAACGCGGTACGTTCGTGTATTGTGGAATTGAAGTTTACATTTTACGACGATAACATACTTTAGCGACATCGTTCATGACACGAACTAACCACGAACGTGACACTACAAAATTTACATCTTATAATATCTTTCAAATGTGAAAAAATTAACGCGGTACGTTCGTGTATTGTGGAATCGAAGTTTACATTTTACGACGATAACATACTTTATTTATCTGAAATATTTTAAAATGACACTAGATTCGATCATTGCATTTGAACTATAACAGAAAGATTATATAATATCCTTCAAATGTGAAAAAATTAACGCGGTACGTTCGTGTATTGTAGAATCGAAGTTTACATTTTACGACGATAACATACTTTATTTATCTGAAATATTTTAAAATGACACTAGATTCGATCATTGCATTTGAAATATAACAGAACGATAATATAATATCTTCAAAATGTGAAAAAATTAACGCGGTACGTTCGTGTATTGTGGAATCGAAGTTTACATTTTACGACGATAACATACTTTATTTATCTGAAATATTTTAAAATTACACTAGAATCGAACACGATAACGATATCCGAGTGATTTCATTCGATCATTGCATTTGAACTATAACAGAACGATAATAAAATATCTTTCAAATGTGAAAAAATTAACGCGGTACGTTCGTGTATTGTGGAATCGAAGTTTACATTTTACGACGATAACATACTTTATTTATCTGAAATATTTTAAAATGACACTAGATTCGATCACTGCATTTGAACTATAACAGAAAGATAATATAATATCCTTCAAATGTGAAAAAATTAACGCGGTACGTTCGTGTATTGTGGAATCGAAGTTTACATTTTACGACGATAACATACTTTATTTATCTGAAATATTTTAAAATAACATTAGAATCGAACACGATAACGATATCCGAGTGATTTCATTCGATCACTAAATTTGAACTATAACAGAAAGATAATATAATATCCTTCAAATGTGAAAAAATTAACGCGGTACGTTCGTGTATTGTGGAATCGAAGTTTACATTTTACGACGATAACATACTTTATTTATCTGAAACATTTTAAAATAACACTAAATTCGATCATTGCATTTGAACTATAACAGAAAGATAATATAATATCTTTCAAATGTGAAAAAATTAACGCGGTACGTTCGTGTATTGTGGAATCGAAGTTTACATTTTACGACGATAACATACTTTATTTATCTGAAATATGTTAAAATATAACTAGATTCGATCATTGCATTTGAACTATAACAGAAAGATAATATAATATCCTTCAAATGTGAAAAAATTAACGCGGTACGTTCGTGTATTGTGGAATCGAAGTTTACATTTTACGACGATAACATTCTTTATTTATCTGAAACATTTTAAAATAACACTAGATTCGATCATTGCATTTGAACTATTACAGAAAGATAATATAATATCCTTCAAATGTGAAAAAATTAACGCGGTACGTTCGTGTATTGTGGAATCGAAGTTTACATTTTACGACGATAACATACTTTAGCGACATCGTTCATGACACGAACTAACCACGAACGTGACACTACAAAATTTACATCTTATAATATCTTTCAAATGTGAAAAAATTAACGCGGTACGTTCGTGTATTGTGGAATCGAAGTTTACATTTTACGACGATAACATACTTTATTTATCTGAAATATTTTAAAATGACACTAGATTCGATCATTGCATTTGAACTATAACAGAAAGATTATATAATATCCTTCAAATGTGAAAAAATTAACGCGGTACGTTCGTGTATTGTAGAATCGAAGTTTACATTTTACGACGATAACATACTTTATTTATCTGAAATATTTTAAAATGACACTAGATTCGATCATTGCATTTGAAATATAACAGAACGATAATATAATATCTTCAAAATGTGAAAAAATTAACGCGGTACGTTCGTGTATTGTGGAATCGAAGTTTACATTTTACGACGATAACATACTTTATTTATCTGAAATATTTTAAAATTACACTAGAATCGAACACGATAACGATATCCGAGTGATTTCATTCGATCATTGCATTTGAACTATAACAGAACGATAATAAAATATCTTTCAAATGTGAAAAAATTAACGCGGTACGTTCGTGTATTGTGGAATCGAAGTTTACATTTTACGACGATAACATACTTTATTTATCTGAAATATTTTAAAATGACACTAGATTCGATCACTGCATTTGAACTATAACAGAAAGATAATATAATATCCTTCAAATGTGAAAAAATTAACGCGGTACGTTCGTGTATTGTGGAATCGAAGTTTACATTTTACGACGATAACATACTTTATTTATCTGAAATATTTTAAAATAACATTAGAATCGAACACGATAACGATATCCGAGTGATTTCATTCGATCACTAAATTTGAACTATAACAGAAAGATAATATAATATCCTTCAAATGTGAAAAAATTAACGCGGTACGTTCGTGTATTGTGGAATCGAAGTTTACATTTTACGACGATATCATACTTTATTTATCTGAAATATTTTAAAATTACACTAGAATCGAACACGATAACGATATCCGAGTGATTTCATTCGATCATTGCATTTGAACTATAACAGAACGATAATAAAATATCTTTCAAATGTGAAAAAATTAACGCGGTACGTTCGTGTATTGTGGAATCGAAGTTTACATTTTACGACGATAACATACTTTATTTATCTGAAATATTTTAAAATGACACTAGATTCGATCATTGCATTTGAAATATAACAGAACGATAATATAATATCTTCAAAATGTGAAAAAATTAACGCGGTACGTTCGTGTATTGTGGAATCGAAGTTTACATTTTACGACGATATCATACTTTATTTATCTGAAATATTTTAAAATTACACTAGAATCGAACACGATAACGATATCCGAGTGATTTCATTCGATCATTGCATTTGAACTATAACAGAACGATAATAAAATATCTTTCAAATGTGAAAAAATTAACGCGGTACGTTCGTGTATTGTGGAATCGAAGTTTACATTTTACGACGATAACATACTTTAGCGACATCGTTCATGACACGAACTAACCACGAACGTGACACTACAAAATTTACATCTTATAATATCTTTCAAATGTGAAAAAATTAACGCGGTACGTTCGTGTATTGTGGAATCGAAGTTTACATTTTACGACGATAACATACTTTATTTATCTGAAATATTTTAAAATGACACTAGATTCGATCATTGCATTTGAACTATAACAGAAAGATTATATAATATCCTTCAAATGTGAAAAAATTAACGCGGTACGTTCGTGTATTGTAGAATCGAAGTTTACATTTTACGACGATAACATACTTTATTTATCTGAAATATTTTAAAATGACACTAGATTCGATCATTGCATTTGAAATATAACAGAACGATAATATAATATCTTCAAAATGTGAAAAAATTAACGCGGTACGTTCGTGTATTGTGGAATCGAAGTTTACATTTTACGACGATATCATACTTTATTTATCTGAAATATTTTAAAATTACACTAGAATCGAACACGATAACGATATCCGAGTGATTTCATTCGATCATTGCATTTGAACTATAACAGAACGATAATAAAATATCTTTCAAATGTGAAAAAATTAACGCGGTACGTTCGTGTATTGTGGAATCGAAGTTTACATTTTACGACGATAACATACTTTATTTATCTGAAATATTTTAAAATGACACTAGATTCGATCATTGCATTTGAACTATAACAGAAAGATAATATAA